>NW_026935475.1:0-67150 GCF_032062105.1 Saccostrea cuccullata
CCTGCCCTTAAAATTCACAAAAAACCTACAAAAAATAAGGAAACCAGATTTTCATAATCTGCTTTAAATTTATGCTATTCATTCTTATAGTCAGACTGGCTCAGTTGATATGTGCGCTGACTTTTACACCTTCGATACTCTCTTTAAAGTCAGGGGTTCGAATCCACCTTGTACAACACTTAAATAAAGTTTTAAATTTCGCCTTTTCAAAGACTATTTTAATTTTTTTATAGACTTGTGTATATTTTTCCTTCAATTTTCTATCCCTTATGCATGCCCATTCTTGATATAAGAAACACTAAAGAGATATCAAATCGTAACAATCCAATGTACAGTTGTCAGTCAGGTGGAACGAACCTCAGCATATAGCACACTTTCTCCGAGGACAAGAATAACTCACTGTATGTTACTCAATACGGGTATTCTTGGCAGCGTTGAGCTGCGATGAATTTCAATTGTATATATTCCTTTGAATTTAATCACATTGATTTTGACAATACATTTCAGTAAATGCACTCCCTTGGATTTCATTTAGGCCTTTATAATTTGCACACATTAATGAAAAGTTTTCATTATCTCTACGGATTAATAGCCTAGACATAAAGAATAGATTTTCAGAAACAGAGGACATTACCTTTATGCACAATGAGAAGTAAAGACAAATATCAATTAGGCCTATTATATTTGGAGATAACAATCTCAGAAAATCAACAAAAAAGGGGGGGTTCCCCTATTTCTACTCACTGAAATAAAGATTTAGGAAAAACAAATTGTTATATGTATTCAGCCTAATGTCATTATTCAGAACGGAAATCGACAAGCTTTTTGTAGAGAATAAAACCAAGCCCAGTCCTATAGGTCAGATTCCTATTTATAATGAAGTGATCCTTCATAGGAGATATGAATAAGAATACAGATTGGATTTTTTCTGATTGAAAATTTACTGAAAGTATCTAGATGAGTGACCTAGTTTTGTACCTTGTATTAAACAGCTGGGTGGTTAAATGTAGAATGGGATACAGGTTTAAACTTCGGCTACAGATATGGTACTACAAGTACTGAGAAGGATAAATATGACGTCGCTGTTTGTGAGGAACCTAGGATTTTGGAAAATGAAATGATTGCCACAGGATGCTTAGTCACTAGAGGTATTTGTAATACAGAAAAGGCTCTGACACCTAGAAAAAAGAAATAACAATTTTAAAGAGTCGAGAATTCATAGAAATGTATCTATCTAGGTCCAGATTGGGAATGGGGAGACCAAGATGGCGGAGCTGGAAGTATTGGATCCGTTTACAGAGTTAAAGGCAATGGCGTTGTTAACGTGCGTTTATAATAGCTATATAGCCATTTAATTTTCATTAACCCGTTATAATAAAAAAAATTCAATAATTCGATTTGATTTTCTGTTTATGAACCTCTCATAAATTTTAATAATATAGAAAGAATATTCAAGGCAACCATGCCTGCTGTTCAATCGTTTCATAAAGCACTGAAAGAAATACTTTTTTTAAACTAACCTTGTTCGTTTGTTCTTCAACCAGGTGCGTTGGGAAAATGGTCAGATGAGTGAATACAGGTTCAGTTTTGAAGGAAAATTTGATCTATTGATCTGGTTAGCAGCAGGTGTGGCACGATAAAGATCCCTCCCTGCTCAAAGGCCGTAAGTGCCGAGCATAGGCCTAGATTTGCAGCCCTTCACCGGCAATGGTGACGTCTCCATATCAGTGAAATATTCTGGAGAGGGACGTTAAACAGTATACAATCAGTCAATCAGTCTTGATTATCGTCCCCATTGAATACAAGTACAGAGATAACGAAGGAACAGTATTCAAGCTCAAAGGTTCGTTTTAACAATAGAAATCGGGAGCAAACATGGACATTCAAAAACATCAGAGTGCAAAAGGATCAGGTGTCATGGGGATTGAGCGTCCCCCGCAGATTGGTCACACCCGTTGTGTGTTCTTTAATTTGTCATGATCAGAAAAAAAAGGAGGAAATCCATAGATAATGAAATGGCAGAACAATTAGTATGAAAAACGTCAGTCAGCATGTGACTTGCACATTTGTTGTTTTTGCTGACAAGGTCATTGTACATGCATCGACCATAATCTATTGATACCTTGTTTCATCAACTTGGTTGTCGATAGCTTGCTTCGTTTTAGGAATCGGTCATACGTAGAGCACTAGTACATAAATATTAAGAATGAAATTGTGGAGGTAAAATGGTTGCTAGACAACTGGAGTATTATATGACTTAATTTTTGTTGTTGTTGTTGTTGTTGTTGTTGTTGCTTTTGTTATGCAAATGGGCTTTACAGTTTATGCAATGTTAAATATAGTTGTTCAAGACAATTCGTGTTTGTATTCATTGTAGACTAATTTAATTAAAAATCTCTACCATTAATTAAAATTACTACCATTAATTAAAAATCTCTACCATTTATCTCCCTATCAACAACAGCGACCCGTTCTCGCCGGAGTCTGCCAGGTATCTTCGAGACCGAAAGAGAAAAGCCGCAGCTATTTGCCCTGTGAAGGATTCATCCATGAACGTTAATGAAAATGCTTTCTTAACAGGTACTTCTACGGTGGCTGGTATAGGACATGGTATGAGAATTTTTTTTATGAATTCGTGGCCACGAAATAAAATTCGTGGGAACGAAATAAAAATTCTTGGGAACGAAATAAAATTCGTGGCCACGAAATAAAATTCGTGGGAACGAAATAAAAATTCGTGGTCACGAAACAAAATTCGTGGCCACAAAATAAAAATTCGTGGCCACGAAAGAAAATTTGTGGGAACGAAATAAAATTCGTTGCCACGAAATAAAAATTCTTGGCCACGAAATAAAATTGTGTTATATAATGTCATTTTTAGCTTCATTCAAGATGAACGGACTTATTTTTATCATTCAATTGGACTGAGCCAAATGGATTTTTGTTTGGGTATTGAATAATATGCCTGAATCATCATTAATTATTGAAAATTGATTTTTGCCGGTTAATTGCATGAAGAGCTGGTGAATGAATAAATAGTATCAATACTGATCTGACTAGTTCATCGCATTTTTCCATAACAATTACATGTACCTTTATTGAAGAGCACACACTTTCATTTGTATTACACAGTTGAGTTTTATGTGAAAACAATCATGACAATATCTGAATATTGCTTTCATTTTTAAGATGTCACGTTCCCGATAATAGGGGCCTACTCCGCCACTGATTGTAAAATAAATAAACTTTGAGTTATTGACTTAAAAAAGCATTACAATTACACGTATTTATTTGAAACATCTAACAATAAATGTGTGAAATACATTGAAAAATGCACTGGACATAAGCTTAGCTATTGTAAATAACATAATATATTGTCAGCTTTTTGTCTGCGCGTCTATGCACATTGGCGTCACGAACCCGATCTGTCAATACATGCACTAGAATTTTTATCTTTTATTTCGTTCCCACGAATTTTTATTTCTTGGCCACGAATTTTTATTTCATTCCCACGAATTTTATTTCGTGGCCACGAATTTTATTTCGTTCCCACGAATTTTTATTTCGTGACCACGAATTTTATTTTGTTCCCACGAATTTTATTTCGTGGCCACGAATTTTATTTCGTTCCCAAGAATTTTATTTCGTGGCCACGAATTAATAAAAAAAAAATTCCCATACCATGTCCTATACCAGCCACCGTATACTTCTCATAATAAAAGCTGTGTCGATTTTTGTTTTCAATGGCTAGCCAATCTGTTCGTAAAAATTTAAATACAATTGTAAAATTTATAAATACAATCTTGTAAATTCTATAATTACAAGTTTTGATGTGTTAGTATATTAAATTGTGAATGGAGAGGTTTTTGTATCTGGCAAATCTCTAATAGTCTTTAAAAAGAAGAAGAAAAGATTTCAATTTTTAGAAAGTTGGAAATGTAAAATTCACAGATCGTATTTTCTCTTTAAAGCACCAAGCACCGGCTCCTGTTCATCTGCTAATGACCATAATTTTAAGACTGAGAGGACATGCGAAAAACCTGTGGAGAGTCCTCCTATCTTGAAAGTTTCCAGGGGAAAATATTTTAAGAATGATAGAATGGATGATGAACTTTCTGACATAGAGGTTGACTGCGAAACAAACTCTTTGATAAATAATGCCGTCGATCAGTGGTTTTGGAAAGATGGTAATGGAAAATGGATTCCATATCCCAAAAAAATGAACGATAAAATCAACAGAAGTTACAAACGAAACCCTGGTTCCACTGTTGTAGTTACAATAAAAGACCAAACGTAAGTTACTTTTCGAATATGTGCATATACATAATTATGCATATGGAATAAAGATTTCATAAAAAAATATTATCATAAATAAATAGCCATTCGTTTTATCATTTTGTTTCAGATACAGGGTAGTTATGGCCAAAAATATGCATATAAATTTGACAACAAGGGAGGAGTCTAAAGTTAAATTTGTAAAATTTGATTTATAAAATAAAATTACTTATTTGGCTTGATTTATTTCTTTGACTTCTACTTTTATCTATCTTAATGAAGAGTTTGAACAATTCTGACCACTTAGATTCATCAATTATTTCTCTTTTTCCATTTTATTTTGATCTAGGTAAAATATAAATATAAAATACTGGTATAAAAACCCTAAATTTAAGCTAAAACTAAGCATATAATTTTTTTTTAAAAATCATACTCTGTTTTAGTATCAGAGAGTATGAATTTTTATAAAAGGTTCTAGCTTTGATTTAAGATTTTTTAGTTGTAATACTTTGTGAATATGTCATAGAAAAATATTCTATTTTAAAAAGTCAGAGAATCTTTGGGGTACGAAACATGGCGGGAATGGGAAGGGGGTCCAGTCTAAGCACCTGTTGAATAAAGCTCAGAGGTCGGAATACATCTTTCTGTTCGAATATTTGAACTATAAATATCAGTAACCGATGTTGGATGAGGATATTGGTCTCACAACATTTAATTAATTCTAGTTCAGCCTAGTTGCAAATATTTTATTTCAAGAAGTACATTATAAGATAAAACAAGATTTATCTGTGACATTTAAAGACCCCGGTTTTTACAAAAATATAGTTACATCAATAAAAATGAAATCTTTCTGACTTGGTTTTTCATAAGAAATATTTTGATGTACGAGTACAAAAGATTTATATAGAACCATTTATTTTAGCAAAAACGTTATTGTCCACGAACTTTTTGGACAACCCTGGAATGTATATCAATTTTGGACTTGAAGAGATATATGTATAAGATGAAGATATTCAAAATTGATAGCAGCAACATGTAAATATTAAAAGAAAAGAAAGTAACAAAAGAAAGTAACAAAAGAAGATAATGATAAATTTTAGCAGTTTGGGATTGCAGTAAAACTCGTTTAGTACGAACACGGATAAAGCGAATTCACGGATATACCGAAGTTTTTCTGAGTCCCCGGCAAAATTCTTAACAAATCTTTGTAAAATTTTTACGGTTATAACGAACTCTGATATAACGAATTTACGGATAAAGCGAACTGATTTTGAGTCCCGTTGAGGTTAAATATAATGAAATTTACATCTTTTATAACTAACTTTCAAAGATTATTAAAAAAATGATAAATTGAACTTACTTTATTTCCTTTTCGCATTTGTATACAAAACTCAATTCATAAGAAAACCTTAGTTATCGAAGATATGTTTAGCTATATTTGCTTCACTAACATACATGTAGTTGGTAGTAATACTTGAAAGAAAACATGCATAGTGCGAATTCGCTATAATGGTTATACGAATTCGTTATACGGATATAACGAATTACGGATATAGCGAATTAAATTCACAGGTCCCAAGGACTTCGCTGTAACCGAGTTTTACTGTACTTATAATAAATGTATGGCAAGCCCTTTTACTATTTATTAGTGAAATAAAAAAAAATGCTTTCAATAAGAGAGATATCTCTCTAGCATAAAGAGATATCTCTTTATCTTATATAGATATCTCTCCAACTTTAAGAGATATCTCTTTTGCTTAAAGAGATATCTCTTTAAACAAAAGAGATATCTCTTTTTGTAAGAGAGATATCTCTTTCACTTAGAGAGATATCTTTATAAGCTAGAGAGATATCTCTTTAAGCGAGAAATATATCTTTTAAAGTTAGATAGATATCTCTTAAATAAGATTAAAAGAGATATCTTTCTTAGTTAGAGAGATATCTCTTTGGATTTCCAAAAAGAGAAATCTTCTAAGCTTCAGAGATATCTCTTTTAAAGAAATTTTAAAGAAATTTCCCTTTTCAAGTGATCTTTAAAATAGAATGATGAATTCTCCACTTTAAAACGAAACCAAAACAGGAAGTAAAGTCTCTGAAATAGTTTCGATGTTATAAGAAAAAAGACTGAGCAAGCATTTACCCAGAATAATATATGTACTGTGTATGCAAAAATGCTATAAATCCCTTTCTTGAAACAACAAATAATAGTGGCAACTTTGTTGATAAAAATTCAGGAAGATGAAAGTAAACACATATATATAATCTCAAATGTAATTGACTGAATTTTCTCAACTTATAAAATATAAGCAACTATTTCTAATTTGAAATCTACACAAAACTGAGATATTATAAGCTATAATGTAAAATATCATGAATAGGTCGTATTCAAAATTATTTTAATGTACTTCCGTGAATAAAAAGCTTAATTCCGGTAAAGGGGGAAGTCATTTTAAATGATATTGAAATAAAAATAATGAAGAGAGATATCACTTTGCAATAAAGGATATCTCTTTTTGCTTGAGAGATATCTCTTTTGGACACTTTTGAAAGATATCTCTTTCACTTTAAGAGATATCTCTTAAGGTAAACTAAGAGAGATATCTCTTTAACTTTATGAGATATCTGTTTACTTTGGAAAGATATCTCAAAAAGTAAAAGAGATATCTCTCTATGTGAAAGAGATATTTCTTTGACGTTTAGAGATATCTCTTTTCACGAAAGAGATATCTCTTATGAAGAAAGAGATATCTTTTCAAGTGGAAGAGATATCTCTCTAATAAAAAGCGATATCTCTCTAAATATAAGATATCTCTCTAACTTCAAGAGATATCTCTTTCTCAAAGAGATATTTCTTAAAAATGAAAAATATCTCTTTAACTTGGGAAATATCTCTATTTTTCAAGAGATATCTCTGTAATTTTAAGATAGATTTTATTTTCCGAATAAAGACTTAGTAGCAAAAGGGCTTGCCATATAAATGCCGTTAAAACATAGATAAGTAACATATGTACAAAGACTTTGTACTAAATATTAATACTATTAGTACATGTAATCTTGCATTTATTTGGTTCTTTTTTACATTAAAAATTCATTAAAAATTTATATTTCATATTTTAAGGGGGCCGACTATAGTTTCCATTGCGCAATATTTCGTTCATCTTAGTATAATGAAGCGTATTTACTGTTTTAATGCAAGTTTTTTCGCTTAATTATTAAAATTAAACAAAATTAAGAAATTATAGGTATAAAAATGTAATTACAATTTGATATAACTGATTTTTTAACCAATTTTGCAATTGATAGGTAGGTTGACGTCGTTGCAGTGTGTTTTTGACGTTATGATAATGTGTAGCTCTTAAAGAAAGGGGTAATAAAAATATTATTAAAGAAAAAGTAATTAACATACGCTCTTGAAATTTAAAACACAGAAATTTGAGTTTATTTCCAATATTTTTAATATGTTTTCATATGAATCCGTTGTGTACGTCATATTTTGTAATACTCTATAAAAATAGTAAAATTTGCTTATTTTTTGCATTTTGAGATGCCCCCTCTGGTAACAAGACGGTAGAATTTTGTGTTTTTTACATATATTGTATAATATAGTATTACTCATCAAATATTATAGTTTGAACAAAATGTCTATTGTAGTATTTGTATAATTTGCTTTAAAGTGCTAAAAATTGGCATTTTCTTATATAATTCTACAGTAAATGTACCTGTATTTTGCGACAGTCCCTCAAAAATACCTGGACGGTAGATTTCCCCCAAACTCTGCATGTACATTGAAGTTAGTGTAAGTTATATATGGTATAAAAATAAAAAGTTTCGCTATTGTAGTTTTCACACAATAAAACTATCGTCGGCCCTCTTAAAATTTTGATTAAAAAATTATCCGGCTTGATAAACAACATCATTCTCATAAAAAATAATGACATGAATGTATATATATGTAATCAGATCGCAATATATACAAATCTTTTAAGCATATTTGATAAACAGTTGTTGTGTTTTTTATACACTAAAATGTCTTTCAAATTTTTGTCTCTTTTATAGGCAACGATTGGGGTCTTTTTGAACGCGAGTTTCAGGCGATCGGAATTTTCAAGAATTTTTTGCCTTTTCTTCAAAATGTTATGAATATTTGGTAATCCTATTGAATAGGTCAACACAAGGGGAATACGATCACATCGCGTTTTATTTTTTCTATAATTAAGTAGATCTGAGCGATTGAGTTTGTCGACTTTTGTAAGTTGTTTTTCTACTTCGTTGTTAGAATATCCTCGTTTTCGCAAGATCCTTTTCACTTTATCACGTTGGTTTTGATAGTTTTCCTCTGTGGAACAAATACGACGTGCTCTAAGACCAAGGTCGTACGGAATTGACCTTTTTGTAGATTCGGGATGGCTGGAGATTTTGTTAAGGTACATATGTTTGTCAGTTGGTTTGCTGTAAAGATCTGTTGTAAGAAATCCGTTATCCAGACAAATATAAACATCAAGGAAATCTGTTTTTGTTTTTGAAAAACGCAGGTCAAGTTGAATGTTGGGGTGAATATTATTTGCAGTCATATGGAAATCATGTAATTCTTCTTCTGTCCCCGTCCAGATCCCAAAAAAATGTTGTCAATGTATTTTAGATAAAACAGAGGTTGTTGTTTGCAATTCGCCAAAAGAATATTTTCCCATTCCCCCATGTAAACACAGGCATAGTTTCGTCCCAGTTTGGATCCTATAGCGGTACCTTCGGTTTGGATATAATGTTTATTGTTGGAACTAAAATTATTGTTATCCAGGACAGCATCCATCATTTCTAGAATACTGTCAGTATCTACTTCTTTTTTCTGTTGTTCTTCTAGGATCCTTTTGATAACTTCCCTTGCTTCCTTCCTTGGTATACTAGGATACAGTGATTTAACATCCATGCAAAATAATATAGAAGAATTTGGTAACGGTTGTTTCAATGTTGAGAGTTTCCTCAAGAAATCCGTAGTATCCTGTATGTAACATTTAAGTGATTTGTTTGCATCCTCGAGCTGTAATTCAACATATTCTGCTAGCTTTTCTGTGGGATGTTGACGGCCATTTACTATAGTTCTCAGCGGGTGATTTTTCTTGTGTACTTTTGGATTGGCCTGTAGTTTACCGGAAGAAATATCTGTTGGTAAAAGATAGTGTCGTAGCTCTGTCGAGATAGATCCTCTTTTATGCATGTTATTCACTAACTTTTTTATTTTATTGGCTATTAGTTGAGATCTGTCTTCTTTGACTTCACTGTAGGGTGAGCTATTCATCATTTCGTTTTCCACTTGATCAACGTATTTATCTGTATCCATAACAACGACTCCTGATCCTTTGTCTGCTGGTCTAATGATAATTTTTGGATCTGGTGTCCACTTTGAATTGGATTTCTTTTTTTCATAATGTTCATCCGTATCTGAAGATTCTTCATCTTCCTCATTAAAAAAGAATTCCCGCAGTCGCATTCTACGTTCCCATGTTTGCAGGTCTGTTAATAACTGTGTGAAATCAATATTCTTCTTGGTAGGTACAAATTTTAGTCCTTTTTTAAGCAAGCTTAACTGCGCGTTTGTTAGGTTTTTTGAAGACATATTGATCACATCCTTTTCTGAACATGTACTATTATCAGGCATTACCATAATTTTATTGTTCTCATCATTTTCCTCCGAATCCACGTTGTATATTTTAGAATCTTCCGATAATAGATGATCTGCTGCTCCAGAATTAGATGCAAAGCAATTGCACGGGCGATGTAAGGTTTTGATGAAATTAAAATGATTTGAGAAGTAATTTAAACGCATGAAATCTTTTTTTATGATCGCATTCCTCCGCATTCGGGTACTTTTGCCATTGGGATCGGTTATTTGAATTTGATTTTACAAAAATATCAACATCAAATCGGTATGCTGCTGCAATCACTATTTATTATTTATTTGTTTATTATTTATTATTTTATTTATTATTTTTTTATATATATAAATTTTTAGTGTCTTTTGAAACGTTTAAAATTTTGTTTTCAAGATTCAATGTGATATTTTTAGACATAGAAAAAAGATATCAGCAGGGAAGAGGACCATGCAATATATTTATACTGGACACACCATCAAATGTCGGAGAGGACGGCTTCAAACAAATGAAGGATACTTTCTGTACCATAGTGGATGGTATAGCATACTATCATTCTTAACTTATGGTTAAATTAAACATGCTATTATTATAGACCACTGCTTATTATATTGTCGAATGTTATGCTAAAAAAAGTCGAACATCAATTAAGGGTAGCATTGACAGGAATATATGCGTGTGTGATTGTGTATACTCAAACCACTTTATATAATCATGACAGTTTATATATCATAGCAATCTTCCATGCATACTTCTTGTCTGTCTACATTCTGAATTGTTGCACACCTTTTTTTCTCATTTTCACCGGGTGTAACCGGTCAACAGGGGATGCTCACTTCTCCATGGCACCTCATCCCACCTCTATTTTGGAGGTCCGTATTTCCTATTTTGTATTGTTTAATGGACTTTTGAGCTTAAGTACTCTTCGTGATCTCCATATATTTAACTCATAAATATAATGAATTTATCACGTACACACAATTACGATTAACTCTAATATATTATATTTCTATTTAGAGTTTTCAAAATATCAGGAGATAGATGAAAATGTGTCTGTAATTACATGCGGGAGGACAACGGCATTTAGATACCACTATCCTAATTAGTACAATCAAATAAAACGATGTATTGGTAATTATTTTTCATCTAGAATTCACACATTAAGTAGCACCGAAACATTTTTACCCCCTTTAGATCTCAGTTTCTGTTTAAAGTGATAAGTAGTCTGCATACAGGATAAAGTATTAAAAAAACATGTGAAGGTTTAAGAAGGAAAACACCAAGGTCATTGCTGTTACAGTTTTGATTAACCATCACATATTCATTTTGTGCATAAGATGATTAATTGGGTTTCTTTTTGGCAACATGTCTGCCTTTTCTTCTAGTACATTCTTCTTTAAAAAATTGTTATTTGTTAAATTGTTATTCGTTAAAATCTATTTTATTAAGATTGTGAAAGGAATAAATAGTTTCAAAAAATATGCACATGATTTGTGATAATCTTGAAGTGTATACCTTCCCCTGCAATTGTAGACGCGCATGGTATTAAAGTGTCCGAACCTATACAGAACTCGTTGAAATCCGTTGTCCCTCAGGTTTTGCAACAGACTAACACAAAGCAGGACACTGCATTCGATCTTGCAAAGGCAGTAGTAAAAAACCAAATGATTCCACAAAAACTTTGGAAATTCAGTGGTGAACCTGGACGGTATATAACCTGGAAACACTGTTTTCTAAATGTTATGAAAGACATCAATTCTAGCCCATTGGAGCAACTAGATCTGTTATTGAACAACCTCGGACAAGGGTGTAAACTGCAGTGCGAAAAAAAAAGAACTACAAATGCTCGCAATCCAGGGAGGGCTCTCACACAAATATGGGAAAGACTGGACATGGAGTACGGTAGCCCTGAAGCAGTTGAACATGCTATGAAGCAGCGCATCATTAATTTTATACCATTAATGGAGAATGATAGGAAACGTTACTTTGATCTGTACGACCTTGCTGCTGAGGTTGAATCCCTGAAAGGTGATGAAGCCTATGGATCAGCCTTCGCATATTTTGACTCCACATCTGGAATAAATGACTTTGTTCGAAAATTGCCAAAGCGTTTTCGAGAGAAATGGATGACAACGTGTGACAAATACAAGGTCAACAATGGAGTGTCTTATGTGCCTTTCCAAGTGTTGGTGAATTTCTTGCGAGACCTTGCTAGGCTTAGAAACGACCCTGGTTTGATATTGGAGAACTTACCTCAGAATACAACCACACAGCATCCACTACAAAGAAAGTCAGCACAAAAGTCGGACGTATTTGTTCGCAAAACAACTGTAGCACCAGGTCGTCATGAATATGAAGCTGACAGTGACATTTCCTATGTACGGTGTCCCATTCATGGAGGAAATTCCAACCATGCTCTTCTAGATTGTCACAAACTCTGTAAGAAGCCTTACAAAGAGAGAATGGATTTCCTTTTCAAGAAAGGATATTGTCTGAAATGTTGTGACCAGAAACGCCATTTAAAAAAGAACTGTCGCGAGTCGGTCAAGTGTGAAAGATGTAATTCGACGGAACATGTAACTATTCTTCATCCAGACTCTGCACCTAGGAAAGTCCAGGACGGGGAGCAGTCCGATGTGAATGCTTGTTGCTCAGAAATATGTAATGTACCCAGAAACACTTCTACGAGGGTTGTCCCGTAAAATCGTGGACAAAGCGTTTTTCTCAAGCTGAAATTTTCTGTGAATGTTTATTTATCATATTTAAATGCATGATAATTTTTTTGATAAAATATGGGCAAAAATAAAGATTTTATTATGCTTGAATGTGCACGGGGTATTGTCCTACGGCGCACAGATAAAAAAACAAGGTTTTATTAAAAAATACACAAGTCTGAATTCAAAATAAAAGTTTTAAATACATAAGATTTGGATTAAAATTATCCTAATTCAATTCCACAATCAATTTTGTAGGCTTTATAAAAATTTTAAGGCATTTGGTCAATTTTTGAAAGTTTCTCGAGCATTCGAAATGGGAAAGTGGTAAACACAACACACGAAAAATGGCGACGTTTTATGACGTTACGGCGCACCGAAGAGCAGTTCCATTTTAATTCGATGTTGTAATGACACCTTTAGAGACTTGAAATGACCATAGAGGAAAAAAAGATTATAAAAATATCACCATATCTTAAGTATACAAATGGGAGTTTTCTTAGCGAAGTCTTTTTTGATCGAGTCCCTGGGGAGTACGAAACATACGGACAAACTCCTTATGTAATAGCAAAAGACGCTGTCACAGTAGACCGCCGATACGAGATTTTTTTTTATTAGTTGAATGATTGTCCGTAACTTACTGATAAATCTTCAGAAGATCGCATGAGGGTACCATTTGGTTCTTTGACTGTATATGGAGACTAAAGAATGTGTATCAATGAAATTCCTAATTTGAAATTCCTAACTTGGAGTCTTACTCATCAAATTTTATTTTCAGCAAAGATAAAACGTGATGCTGTTTTAGACACTTTAGACACTTTGACGATATATTCCATGCGCCGTAAGGTGATACAATACATGACATAAAATCACATAATTTGTTTATTTATGCATATATTTACCTGAAATTTACTGTGTATATTACTAAAATATGTACTAAATAATAGTGAAAATTTCAGAACGCAGTGATGTTTATTTTTTACACTAGACAACTTGTCCACGATTTTACGGGACAACCTTCGTAAATCTTGTTCAAAAACTGTGTTAGTGTCGGTGTTTCCAGAGGGAGAGCCATATCGAGAACGAAAAGTTTACTGCCTGATTGATGACCAAAGCAACAGATCCTTGGCATCACCATCGTTTATTGATGCTTTCAACATACATGGCCCAGAGACAGAATATGTGCTATCAACATTTACTGGGAGATCTGTTACGTCTGGACGGAAAGCATCGGGATATGTAGTGCGCTCACTAGATGGATCATGTACTCTCACATTACCTAGCCTCATTGACTGCGATGAGATACCTGACAACAGGAACGAGATTCCATCTAAAGCTGTTGCGCGAGGTTATTAACACTTGCGGGATATTGAGAAATGTATTCCTGAGATTGAGGAGAGTGTCAATATTGAAATGGTCGTGATCTAATAACAGCACACCATGTATTGGATCAAAGAATAGGAACAGAAACTTCCCCTCGGCTGGGTGAAATTTGGGAATGTTTGCCTTGGTAAGACCCATCAACCTGAGACTGTCAGTGTTTTGAAGACCTCCATATTGTCAAGTGGAAGAGCTACACATTTGATTCCATGTGAAAGTGAGATCTTGCTGAAAGAATGTGACATTTTTACACGTCTACCGTGTGATGAGAAACCAGGCCTCTCAATAGAAGACAAGAAGTTTCTCCACGTCATGGAGTCAAGTTTTCATAGATCTAACGACGGATTTTGGGAAGCGCCATTACCCTTTCGGGAGGGTAGACAATCTCTACCAGACAACCGTTCAATGGCCCTGCATAGAGCCAAGTCGTTTGATGCCAACTTGCGTTCTAACACAGGAAAGAAAAAACAAGTCATCGAATTTGTAGAGAAGCTTCTACAGAATGAGCATGCAGAATTGGCTCCTGAACCACCTGTTAATGTTGAGCGATGGTTCTTATCAATGTTCGCTGTATTCCATCCGAAGAAGCCGGAGAGCATTCGTGTGGTGTTTGATTCGTCGGCAAAATATCAAGATGTGTCATTGAATTCAGTGCTTCTTCAAGGACCTGACTTGCTGAACAGTCTGGTTGGTATCCTTCTTCGATTCTGTATGGAAAAGGTAGCCATTACCATGGACGTACAACATATGTTTTATAATTTCAAAGTACCAGAAGAACAACGATGTAATTTGCGTTTTATATGGCATCAAAACAATGACTTCAATCAACCCCTTGTTGATTATCAAATGACTAGACATGTATTTGGCAATACTGCATCGCCAGCAGTGGCCAATTACGGATTCCGCAACGTTGTAGAAACTGCTGACCAAGATGTACAGACCCTTATCAGAGAGAGCTTCTCGTAGATGACGGATTGGTATCCTGTAAAACTGTTGAACACACCGTTGACCTTGTCCTTCGCACAAAGCAAGCCTTACATGACAACGGCAGAATAAGACTCCACAGGTTTGCGTCAAACAGCAGAGAGGTGCTTAATGGGCTAGACCAAGGTGACTTAGCAAAAGATTTAAAGGATCTTGATTTAGGAACAGCTACTCTTCCCACCCAGAGATGTCTAGGACTACTTTGGAATACAGATACAGACACCTTTACATTCAAAGTCAGCTCTGTTGAAAGGTCTTACATTCGACGTGGACTGTTATCTGTAATCAACAGTGTCTTCGACCCTATTGGCTTTTTACAACCTTTCATTATTGAAGGAAAACTCTTACTTCGTGAAATGATGTCTGTGACCAGTAAAACTGATTGGGACGACGCATTACCAGAACCACTGTGCAACAAATGGATCTCATTGATGAACTCTTTAAGCTATCTTGAGACTCTTCACATGCCTAGAATGTACGGTGATATCTCGTTTGAGGATGCCACCCATAGAGAGGTTTTGGTATTTGCGGACGCGTCAAAGAAAGCAGTGGCAGCAGTTGCGTACCTCAAGTTGTGTGATGAGAAAAAATCTACAATCAGTTTCTAATAGGTAAAGCAAAACTTGCACCAACACAAGGGCACACAATTCCTCGCCTAGAGTTGTGTGCAGCTGTACTTGCCACCGAGATCGCAGAAAATGTGCGAGATCAACTGAAGATTCCTCAGAACAACTTTCACTTCTTTACAGATAGTCAAGTTGTGCTTGGATATATTTCCAATGAAACAAGGAGATTTTACATTTATGTTGCTAATCGTGTTGGCAGAATTCGTCTATTTAGCCAACCATCTCAATGGCATCACGTTAGAACAGAATGTAATCCTGCAGATGTAGCTACTAGTAGCATTGATGCGTCACAGCTTGAAGATTCAGCATGGCTTCGTGGTCAAGTGGAGACACCTGAAATAACAACCAAGTCAGAGTTTGAACTTGTTAATCCAGAACATGACATTGAAGTTCGACCAGAAGTCACTAGCTGCAAGCAAGAAGAGGACACAGAAGATTGCCCTAAAACATCAAACCGCTTTTCAGACCACTTCTCAAGATTTTCATCTTGGAACAGACTGGTTAGGCCAGTTGCTCGTATCAAGTATTGGACTTGCTGCAAACGAAGGAGTGAGAATTCCTGTACTCGATTTGATCATCCTCAGTTGTTAAGGGACAGTGAACTTGCAATAATTGCATGTGTTCAAAGAGACAGTTATATGGAAGAAATGAGGTACATGAAAGAGTCAGGCAGAATTCCACACAACAGTACCATCCTATCTCTCTCTCTCCTGTGTTGGACAGTGAAGGTGTTCTTAGAGTTAGTGGGAGACTGAACAAGGTGAATGATGCAGAACTGAGTGGGCAACAGCGCAACCCAATAATTTTACCGAAAAACCATCATGTCAGTCACCTGCTTATTGGTCACTTTCATTCAGAAGTATTTCACCAGGGACTCCATTTCACAGAGGGTGCTGTGCGTGCTGCAGGATATTGGATTGTTGGTTTGAAGAGGAAAGTTTCATCTTTCATCAGCAAGTGCGTGATGTGTCGTAAGCTGTGGGGTAAATTCAGTCAACAAAAGATGGCAGATCTTCCAGAGGATCGCTGCAAACCAAGTCCACCCTTTTCATATGTCGGCGTTGATACATTTGGTCCGTGGATGGTGGCATTCCGTCGTACAAAAGGAGGAAGTGCTAATCAGAAACGATGGGGCCTATTATTCACCTGTCTAGTGACCAGAGCCATCCACATTGAGATCATAGAACAACTCACAAGTTCGTCTTTTATCAATGCTCTCAGACGTTTTGTTGCATTACGTGGACCCGTGACCCAATTCCGATCTGATCGTGGTACTAATTTTAATTTGTGGGAGCGTCAGAATATTTGTCTATTAACGCAGAATTTATCGAGAAGGGACCAGTGCAAGACTTTCTCTCGAACTGTCGCACTACTTGGAAGTTTAATCCTCCTCATGCCCCACACATGGGAGGGGTGTGGGAACGACTTATTGGGACAGTCAAGCGTATACTGAATTCCATGTTATTGCAACGACAAGGTAGAGACTTGACAAATGAAGAACTCACAACACTCATGACAGAAATATGTGCCATTGTTAACAACAGACCACTGATAGATGTGACATGTGATCTGGACTCATCAAACCTACTTATGCCGTCGATGCTACTTACCATGAAGACTTACCCAGATGTCGGGCCATTTCCACCCCTTGGAACAAAGGATGCTCTTAAGTCAGCTTGGAAAAATGTTCAAGTCTTGGCAGAAGAATTTTGGCGACGGTGGAAGTCGGAATATTTGCACCACTTGCATAAACGTGAAAAGAGGACAGAATTGAGGAATATCAAGTCTGGAGATGTGATCCTTCTCAAAGATGAGTCCCCTTGCAATGAATGGCCTATGGGAGTCGTGCGCCGAACATTCGAAAGTGGAGATGGACTTGTTAGAAAAGTAGAAAAAGCTATTGTAAAGGACGGAAAACAAGTTTTGTGTTTAAGACCAATAACAGATCTTATTCTTTTGTTGGAAGTTGATGAGTGAACATTCTACTTTTGTCCTCTTCGTGAGATACACATTGGTCACTGATGTACTATTTTACAAATGTACCCGTACAATGTATGAACATTTTACGTAACAGTTAGTTATGTTATTTTCATATACATGAACATAATGAATGTCCAGGGTAAATTTTTGTTGCTATAGTGATTTTTGACAAAATCAGAGGGGGTGTGTGAAGTTCCCGATCGGGAAATTTTCCCGGTACGGGTTTGATTACTATGTGTTTTGTTTATGTTTCCGCCCAAGTCAATGTAGCAGTTTTAACATGTGCTTGATCTTTTCCTAGCCTCACAGGAGTAAGTAATTATTTAAATGCATAAATTTTCAAGAAAAATAATGTTTAGAGCATATTTGTTTTGTTTTATACCAATGATACTGTTCAAATTAAATTCACATGTCTGGATAATTTCTAGCAAAACGTCAGTCTGTTTGTCTATAGTCATGTACGAGAAATTATTGTCAATGTCAATTATTATGTTTTTTGGTAAATCTAGATGATATGTACAGGTCCCGTCCAAAGACTATTTCTACCTTCGTAGCTATTAATAGCTACCTAGGTATTTAAAGCTACCCAAAGTAGCTATTTTTACCTACTTTTATTTTCTGCATTTTGCGGCCATAAGACTAAACGGTGCAACATGGTGAATACCACATTTTTTGATACGGTCACACTTATGATGAATACGACAAAATTTTGGCAAGAGAATGATTACTTCCGGAATCGGCAATTTTGCATTAGTTTCTATGCAAAATTGATATTATACGAAGTTTTCATTTTTTGGGCAAATTTTTGTCATATCCATCATCAGTGTGACTGTATCAAGAAATTTTGTGCTCACCATGTTGCGCCGTTCCTGCATTTGGCCACAAAATGCAAGTACAGCAGAAAGTAGGTAAAAATAGCTACTTTGGGTAGCTTTAAATACCTAGGTAGCTATTAATAGCTACGTAGGTAGAAATATTCTTTGAACTGGACCTGATGTATGTCAAATGTTGACGATTCTTTTTTTTTTTAATTGTTTGTAGTTTTTTACCCTCTTCACGAGGCGGTGTGTCAGTTCCAAAATAAATCTGGAAACATTACACTGTGATCAAATTTTATGGATAGTTCATAGTGATGTCTGGAACCATTATCCTAAGAAGATCAATGATAAAATCATGAAGTGTTACAAAAAGAATCCTAAATCAACCGTTGTTATCTCATTAAGAAATCAACTGTGAGCTCATACAGTTTCTAATATCAATGAAATAGTAATACTGTAATAGATAACTCTGATTTTTATTTCTTTGACTTTTTTTTATAAAAACATGAAAAAAAAAATTAATTTCAAAATTATTTTTACAGATATAGAGTGAATTTATCAAGAAATGTACAAATAGACTTGACCACAAGAAAGGAACTTGACATAAAATTCGTAAAAGGTGACCAAGTGTTATATCCAGAAGAATCAAACTTTACTAACTCAATGAAAGCGAAATAGTAAACTGGCTATTCAGTTCAGTACAGACTTTAAAAAGAAATGAAACGTTCGAAATATCCTTTTCCAAGATTATTTCATGCCACAATTAAATAAAACTTAATTGATTATCGTACAGAAGAAGAGATAAAATGACAATTATTGTTACTGTTATTCATATCATGCATTTTAATGATTTATTTCATTGGTTGTCTTTAGGTCACGTGTCAAAGTAATAGAAATGCCTGACCAATTAGAGTGTCCGCTTCAGATCAAGTGTCAAAGTAATATAGTTAAATGCCTGTCCACTTAGAGTGGATCCCTAAATGTGTAAAAACAAACATTCGGATTGATCTCTGCTATCTTAATCTAGACTTGACGAGTTAAATTTGCTTAGAAAAGAATCTATTAGCCCGGGTTAAATTACTGTTCAACAGGCTGGGTTAATGCACAGACCTAAGCATAATAAGTCAACGTATTTGAAATTCGGATGAGATCTCAAAAACTAAAAGTCTATTGAATTATCAGACGTTGGCATGATCAAAAAACCGCTTTACTGGTCAATGAGCCAGACAATTAAGTAAAGTTCTAACTAAAGGATTAAGCCTTTCACCTTAACAGCATATGTTGACGTCTCAGTGACAATGAATATTCTCGGTTGGAACGATATACAATCAATTACAAGAAATACTGTACAATCAATCTAAGAATAACATAATTTGATGTGATTCCCAGTTAGTAGACAAAATTAGAAAAAAATTGTCAATTTTAAAATTTTCAGGAGTTTATGAAAGACATTGGTAAAGTCAGACTGTGTTGGTTAATCAGCGTATCACTTTTGATTATAATCATGACTTTCTCGTACTCTTATATCAGTAGCTTCTTTTGTTATTGTATTCACCATTCTTTTCTTCTGAAAATGGACTCGGCATCTAAAAGATAAAAATGGAATTAATAAGCAAAATACAATTTTTTTAATTCGACCAAATTCCAACTAAAACTATGTGATACATGTTGTATTTAATCCAAGTCCTATGTGTTATAATGTTAAAAAGAAAAGGTATGCACTCGTTTGATTTTATATTATTTTCTGAAGACTCATAATGTTATTTTTTTAGTTTTACGTTTTCAATCATTCTGCATTTGGAAAATATTAAAAATGTTAATGTATCGAAAAAAATTTAGGTAGAATCGTTTCAATTCATGCAAGCTACGTGTAGTTTTGAAATCACAATCCAGTTTAATGAAGTTTTTTATATCTTTAGTATGTGGTACAACCCAATAACACAAAGTTTAGTCATGATGACACAATTTATATTTTGCAACAAAAATGAAAGTTTACACGTAATGTTTACCGTATATATTTTAGAAAAAATAATAGAAACGAAGCCCCAAACTTACAATTGACCATTTAGACGAACAACTACACTTGTCCCAAAAGCATTTGTATAATTTTTGTCGATGATCTCATTTGCTTCTTTTGGAAAATCATTCCACTTCCCGTCTTCACTTCTCCATTGCCACCTCTTACACGTAGAAAGGTCACTAGTATTCCTAAAATACCGCCTCTTTTTCTTATTCACTAGTGAAGTGTTACTCATATTGTCCTCACTCGTCATGGGAATTGATTCTACGATGCTTGAAAAATTCCCCTGGGAACTGGAGTCGTTGTATGAGTACACAGACTCACTGACAAACCTCGCCTCATCATGTCCTACAATAAATCATGTGAACATAATTAATTTTACTATTTCTTTTTTTTTTTTTTTTTTTTTGTATTGCGTTTCTGTCATGTTTCATAAATTTTATTTTGTATAAGAGATAAAATTGCGTGTACAATCAGATAATATATACATGTAATATTGTATTCAAAAGAGTTATTCCAAACTCATACTTCATTTATATAAACTTCCTTGGGATTGTTTAAAAGTCTACCATGAAGAACGAGAAAATAACAATGTATATATATACATGTATGTATGTCAATCTACTATTATGCATTAATAATTTAAAGACAACAACAAAAAAATTACTTGTTGATTTTTCCCTGGTGGCATAAGGTCCGGTTGCTTTGGCGTCAAGTGAGCGTTTTCTTAACATTTCTTTTATGCTGGGATCAAATGGGTCACTTTATTAAAAAAAAAAATAAAGGATTTTGTTTCCATTGCATGTCCCAGGAAAACTTTAATTAAATAGCAATTTAATTAAACCATCGGTAAGATAAATTGAACTAACCATAACTCTACATCAAATTTGTTTTTATATCCATATCTGTAATTACTCTTGTTTCCATTGGGCCATCTAACCTAAAATAATAATAATGTTTTTAAGTATGATTAAAGCCCTTTGATCATTCAAGGAGAAACCAAATCAGTAATCATATTACATTTTAATAAAAGCATATGAACAGAAAATAAAGACGCGTGGAAATCTTATTTAATTAGGCTATAAGGGCTTAAAAAGAGTATGTTTCAATTGTATAAATGTTGAAGTTTTGAAAAAAAATAAAAGAAATACTTTAAACACCTATAGAGAATGGCAAGTAAAAATAAACAGATGAGTTACAGTGATGTAAAACTATTGTGTGAAATGAGTCAATCAAATTTAATATGAAAAAAATGGCTTAAAAATTTTTAACATTAAATAATTTTATTATATGATACAATTAAAGATATTTCTGACAGAATCTGCTAATAAATTATCAGAGTTACAAACATTTTTTAAAAATAATTGTCCATTTATTTTTTTTTTATTTTGTTTATGGCTTTTGGGGGTATAGTAGGAATAGCACGAATTATTTTAGAGCAAAACATAAATAAAACTGTTTATAATCATATTGTCCAGATGGTCATTATTCATAGGGTATAATTAGTTCTCTTTTACTTTTGTCATACACAAATGGCTGTATAGAATTTATGTCCGAAACTCTTTCAAAATATACGCATAAATGAAGCATAGTTGATTAAATTACTCATTGATTCGATATAACACTACCATTAACCATCCATATCCCGCAACATTACTGTATTACTCACGTAAATCTCTGTTGGTGTTTTCAAACGATACACAGTTCCAACGTTCCCTTTGCCTCCATCTTGATCATCCCATTTCCAGTCCTGACCTTTTCAAAACGTTCAATATGGAATTTAAAACTATATAATTTGCCTTTGAATGCAGTTTGGAACAGAAAATTCTGAATCAGATATTTATTGGTTTGGACAAAAATGTGACGATACATGTAAGAATTCGTTACTCTGGGAATGATGGGGCAAAATACTAATGATATACAAAAGTAAGATAAATAAAAGTGACCAATCATACCTCTTTTAACAAGACACCCAACTGCGATAGGATGGTCTTCGAGTATCCTGGGTTCATTACAGGGTTCAATATCATATGCAGTCTGCAGACCATTGTTTCCATATCTATAGGGCAAATGCAGCCCAGTGTCCCATTCAACGTTTATCCAACCAACTACGTACAAGAATGTAAAATTGATCAGTGGCTATACAAATTGTATAGACAATTTTAGTATATAAACGATTTGATATGAAACATGCCCAATAAGCCATATTGTGATCCAAGCGCAGCTTTAAGGGGTTTGTCTTTACTGAAATTAAGTGCACACTACATTGATATTCATTAATATCAACTTAGCTTAATGACGTTGTTGTTCTGGAGATGAGATATTATTAAGGATTTTTTGGCATGCAGATGCTGGAATTGATTGCAATTTAAGTTTTACTCTGACCAAAGGTATACCTGTAAAACTGATATCCATTCATATGTCTAAATAGTTGAAAAGATCTTTTTTCTTTAAAATCCTATTCCATAAAGAATGGTCGCCCGTGTGGCGCAGTGGTAAGAGCGTCTGCTCTAGAGTCGCGAAGAAAGGAGTCAATCCATACGTTGCGGGTTCGAATCCCACTGTGGCCGTGGAGACCGGTCCTTCGGATGAGACCATATAAACCGAGGTCCCGTGTCGCAGTAGGTGCTGGCACGAAAAAGATCCCTCCCTGCTCAATGACCCTGATCGAGTGCCGAGTATAGGACAAAATTTGCAGCTCTCCACCGGCAAGTGGTGGCGTCTCCATATGAGTGAAAAATTCTCGAGAGGGACGTCAAACAATATACAATCAATCAACAGTCCATATAGAATGAAACGAAATATATCCTCTCTTTATTTTCTCTGTCTCATCATCCAGTTAATCATCATTGTGTCAACAAGACCAAATAAATGCAAAAAGATCGAAGAAAGTTCAACTAAATTAAGTAAATCTATAAAGAAATAATCTATTGTCTTGGCCATGGACAACAAAATTAACGAAAATAACACACAGGTATCCATTATAGATCGGCCACCTCCGTCGTGAGCTTTATGTGTTGATCAGGTATACGGAGAACCACGAAGTCAAATTAAGTATAAGTAAAAGAAATGACCAATTACAAATGGAATCAAACTTGTCAGACAAAATGATAAAACTTAAGATGAATATCCAGATACTTTACGAATTAATCCAGTACCTCTCTTTGAGTGTCCTACAACAGTTCCGATTCCGTGTCCGTCTTGGTTCTTCCATTTCCAATCGGGACCCCGGCGTACACGTGTACCTACACATGGCATTTTCGCATCCCTTTCTTCATATTCCTTTTCCACTTCGATCTCTCTTTCTTCCATCAATGCCAAACCTGATTTGTAGGCATCTCTGTTCTCAATTATTTCACAGACGTCATCCTTTTTTAATATGGTGATATTATTTTGTTTATTAGTTATTAATTTATCAAAAGTTTTAATTGTTCTATAAGAAATAAATGTATCTTCTATTTTAAATATTTACAATATCTACATATGTAAAATATTGATATATAAAACATCTTTATCATTTTTATGGTTATGAAGTGTTTTTTTTTTTTTTAAATAACATACCAAATCTTTTTCAGAAACTATTTTGATTCGACGAATTTCAGATTTAATAGTTTCTCTTGAAAACTGATCTTCTTCCGGAATTCTATTTAAAACTTTCGATGCTAAGTCCTTAAAAAGAGATAACTTTGTAAGAAATGAGTAACATATTGAACAATTATTTTTTAATATGAATCGACTCCTTGGCAAAAAAGATACCAAAGTTAACACGTATTAATGATTGTATAGGATTTATTGTAAGCATTGGTATGTGCTTACCATGTTAACTGCATATCTACCAAACTGTTCAGCCTCGGTGAAAGGAATTATCTTTCCTCCATCTGATGCCAAAACCATCGTTCCCAAGAAACACTGAAAAATACACCGACGAAAAAGTCAAGAAGTTTTGGAAAACAATTATTAATATGTTCTTGGCATAAAAGTGTAATAGGCATTGTGTCAAAACACAGCATAAGCATGAATACCTATACCTGAATTTTCCTAATTAATTTTCATTTTATACTCACAATGTCCGGATCTGTTCCAACTGGAATACAGAAGATGGGGTTACCTCTTCCTAGTTGTTTCGCTATATTGATAACTGCATCGCTAACCTTTTATAAAATCATAAAAAGAAAAATCTAGTTTTTATGATTCATTTTTGAATTGCAAAAGATTCTTCCTTTAAAAAATATCCTTATAAATATTTTGGAGGTTAAAATTTTTAAAATAGAAAAAAGCAATGTTACTGAGGACCTTATTTAATTTAACCCTGTAACTTTTGAAACAACTTAGAAAAAAGTTAAATATTTTTTGGACCAGGTTTCTTATAATGATAGTGTGATTTTTCACTTTGGTCTGAGTAAATCAAGTCAAGAATTTCACATCCCTGCAGCTTTCCTGAAATGTCTTACAAAACAGATATTTTTTAGCTGCAAGTAAAGGAAAAAAACCTACATGGCAAAAATTTTAGATAAAGTTGTTATAAACGTTCGAAGCTTTATTTTATGACGTCGCTCGCGTGATGCAGTGGATAGAACGTCTCCTCTATCTGCTCTAGAGTCGTGGATTAAGGAGTTGATCCTAACCTCACGGGTTCGAATCTCACTGTGGGGCGTGGAGACAGCTTCTTTTGATCTTCAGATGAGACCGTAAAACTGACCTCCCGTATCGCAGTACATGAAGATGCAGACACGTAAAAGATCCCTAACTGCTCAATGGTAGTAAGTGCTGAGTATAGTTCAGAGATTGTAGCCCTCCAATGGCAAAAGGTGGCGTCTCCATATGAGTCAAAAATTCTCGAAAGGGACGTTAAACAAATCAATCAATCAATCAATCTCTTTTGTCAATATCACCAACGGGCCACCCTACTTTTTCTTAAGTCTTTTTTCCTTCAGTCTGTTCATCTTCCATTTTTGTGCAAGCAAAACTTTTGTTTCTGGACAATATTTCTTAAGTTTCACAGGTTTTGCAATGATACTTTTTTTTATCACTTATCTTTATTATTTGAAAAGAACTCTTAATTTTGAGATCCAATGTACAAGGTCAGAGAGGTGATAAAATAGAAAATAGAATCTTTTTTGTATCAATATCGAAAGCAAGAATATGAACTTTGACATAGGGCGACATTTTTTTAAGTAGGAGTATAGTCTAGATAAATTAAGACATATAATGAGCCTCGTTAATTACAATAACTCATGTGGTAAACTATCAAGAAATCATCTCTTTTAATCTGATGGTGAACTCACCTCATCATAACCACGTGATTGGTAAATCTCGTGACCGTTTTCGTCACAGAGATCTGTCGGTTTACCATCGGTGATAACGACTATTCTTGTTCTCACGTGAAATGATCCAATGTTTGAGTAAGGAACTGTAAAATAATGTCATTTTACATGTACTTCTTGATTACAGAATGGATAACGGATTGCAAGTTGAAATAATTTCACTTTACCTGTTTGTATACCTGACAAACACATGATAAGTCCTGCTTCTAATTTGCTATCGCCTCCACATTCTATGCTATCTGCAGAACAAGGAATTTCAATTGCAATTATATGTTTTCTTTATAATTATCTATTGGTATAAAAATTTGGAGAATTATGGATTTGTTCTCACCTACACATCTGGATATAGATTTGTAATCTTTGGAATAGTACTTAAGAATCTTCACGTCATCTCCAAAAGTTATCACAGACACATTTTCTGTTATTGATGGATGCTTAGAAAACTCTAGAAAGGATACATGTAAATAACGTTCTAAAAATATAATCCATATATACAAAAACGATTTTGTTTGTAACTTTTTGCATTAGTGAAGCTTTTTGCTATTTAAGAAGTAATGTTTACCGTTAATGATATCCTTGAATGCCGTTTTCATTTGTTCCAGACCCTCTCCCGCCATGCTAGCCGAGGTATCAAGCAGAAAGACGGTAGTGACGTAGGTACCATATGGGCAGCCATTTTTATATAAACTCCTACTGTCTACAAAAGTATTATCAATGCTGTAAATAAAAATATTTAGAATGCTCATTCTGAAATTATTTTCCTCTGCCATCAAAAACATAATACAAGAAATAAAACCTTCAAATTTATTTAAAGTATAAACGAAACTAAATCAACAGAAGAAAATGTTAAAGCCAATCAAACAAGCAAATGTTTATAGATTCAAATGAATGTGAACTATTAGAATATAGGCCATGTTTAAAATGGTTTCTTTTCACTTTGCTCAGGATAAAGTTTAATAATAAACATTAACTCTAAAAGAGAAGAAACATGAAACTAGAAAAAAGAAGACCTGATTTTATTATAAAACAGCTTACTGTTATTAGATTCTTCATGAAGTCGGCTCATCCATCGATTTCTGATGCTGATTTCCATGTCTTCTGAAAAAAAATTAAAAACTGATAAAAGGTTGAATTTTCGAACATTTATATTTATTTTGCAAAATTTCTAATTCAAGTTGTAGACTTCTATAAAATATATTTCATTAAAATTATAAATATCTGGCATTTAGTTTCGTTGGTGAGAAATCCTGGATTTCCTTTTCGGATTTTAAACTCACTGCCATTGTATTCGACAGGAGTATGAATTCAAAAAAGTTATTTTGATACATGTTATTTTGAAATACATTATATGCTGTAAAAATAAAATTTCCGTATTTTTAAACAAAGGAAAATCCTTATCTTAAATCTAATCTAAAATCAGTTAACATTAAATTTTGAAAATTCATGTTCATTAAATGTAGTGAATTCTTGGATTTTCAGTTGATACTTTACAGAAACTACAAATCCCTAAAATATCGTTTACTTTCGACTTTAAACATATCAGATATGATAAAGTCAAGGTACCCATACTTTATCCACATGAAATAAACGACGCTCAAAAGACAGAGGACTTGGGTTTTGATGGTCCCCATGCTCATTCTGCAAAAGGATATCATTATCTACCCAAACTATTGCAGAGATTAGGCCATTTCTGACAAATGGACTGTTTTCGTTGCAAAAAAAAACTTGCATGGTAAAAAATATAAGAGTCCGAAAATATTTTAAGCTTCTGTGACAGAACGCTAAAGAGCATGTCACGTGATCGCCTATATCACGTGATCCGCGCATGGTCAGAATGGTTGCAGATGCGCATTAAAATAGGAGAGGACTACTTTGAAACATTTTCAACACTGAAACCCCATATCATTTCTTTTTCGGAAATTTTTCAATTAGTTCGCGAACTTTTTGATCACCCCTCGTAATTGCAATTTGCCTCAACTACTTATAAATGGTAAATATAAAAATAAAAAATCCAGATAATATGAAAAAGTTGTACTAGTATCTCTTCTTTCAAATGATGTCACCCGAGTGGCGCAGTGATTAGAGCGTCCTCTCTACAGCCGCGAGGCCGAGAGCCAATCCTTACGTCGCTGGTTTGAATCCAACTGTGGGACGTGGAGACCGGTCCTTCGGATAAGACCGTATAAACCGATGTCCCGTGTCGCAGTAGGTGCTGGCACGAAAAAGTTCCCTCCCTGCTCAATGGCCCTAAGTGCCGAGTATAGGACAAAATTTGCAGCTCTCCACCGGCAAGTGGTGGCGTCTCCATATGAGTGAAAAATTCTCGAGAGGGACGATAAACAATATACAATTGATCAATTAATCTTTCAAATAATCATCGTAAATCAATATATAAATTTACTCTCCGACATGCATCTGATCGTGTGTATTGGTTACTGTAAAGACGGATGTTACATGTAACCCCCCACCCCTGATCTTTTTTAAGATATACAGTAGTTGGCCATAAGTATGTTCCCAAAATGGCCGACGTTTTCCGTAAACTTAAGTACATATCAAAAAGTAAAACCTAAATTTAATTATATGTAACAGCATAAAACTAACCTTTATGACTAGTACTTTGTGATGTGTCCCTTGGCTTTCAAAACTGCCCTAATTCGTTTGGGTAGACTTTGATATAAACTTCTTATATAGTGAAGCGGTAAAGAGGACCAGATTTCATGAACGATGCGTTCCAGGTCTGCTTTGTTTTTAATGTCATGTACGCGTCTCTTAATCCGAATTTTCAATACTCTCCAAATATTTTCTATAATATTAATATCTGGGCTCTGTGCAGGCCATGGTAATACTGGAATATTGTTTTGCGTTTTCCAATCATTACAAACCCTAGAAACATGGCAAGGGGCATTATCCTCCTGGAAAATCCAGGCATCATTTCCGAAGTTTTTAGCAACGACAGGCCACAAATTATTGTTCAGAGTTTCAATATAAACATTAGAGTTCAAATTTCCTTCAACAGATGTAAGGGTGCCCACACCATTGTATGTTATACACCCCCAGAACATCGCGGATATCACTCCCTGCCTCTCCCTGTCCAAACGTATTCCCGTACATTCCCCAATCAAACGTTCATCAGATTTCCTCCAAACATAGATTTTCTTATCCTCACCTATTATAATATTTGTCTCGTCACTAAAAATCACTCTACTCCAATTATTCTGCACATTCCAATGTAACTTTTGTCTACAAAATCCCACACGTCGAGAGCGATTCACTTTTCTGATCGTAATCGTTTTGGAAACAACATGTCGTTTGTATTCACTTTCAAATAATCTTCTCACAGTCCTAGAGGATATTTTAACAACTGCAGAATTGTTGAATTTACTTGTGAGATCCTCTAATGTTTGCCGACGATTGCCCCGAACCATGCGAACGAGTCGTCGTTTCGCCCTGTCATCAAGTTTTCTTTGCCTGCCGCTTCGCGGTAAGTTTTCTGTGTTCCCCCGCTCACGAAAACGCTTTAAAAAATTACTAACTGTTCTCCTATTCAAGCCTGTTATTTCTGATATTTGTAACTGGAATGATCGCTGTTATATAAATTAATGATGATGTTTTTAACATCTTGTGTCAATTCCTTCCCTCGCTTACCCATATCTCCAAGCAGACGATATGTAAACAATAAACCGGAAATCAATTAAGGACGCTTATTTTAAAACCTCTACCACTACAAAAACTTTATTTCCGGATGTTTAGTTTCGAGAAAAAACGAATGTAATATTGCTAAAAAGTTTTTTAATCTCAGAATTCTCAATGCGATTGAAGAACGTCGGCCATTTTGGGAACATACTTATGGCCAACTACTGTACTTAAGGCCTATAAGTTGTTTTTACAAAATGCTTTCTTATATTATGTAATGTCTGCCTTATAGTAATGTATGTGTACCATACCATGGATCCTGATCAATACAATGTACGAGAGGGCTTAACGTTAGCTTAATAGCATTTGCATTTCCACCTTTTAAAAAATGACATCAGAGTAAAATTAATGACCCTTCTGTCCTTACAACTTGTAGTCGAAAGTTAGTCTTTAAAAAAACCTCTAACTGATTGTTACACATTCTTGATTGATTGATTGATTGATTGTTGTTGTCGTTGTTTAACGTCCCTCTCGAGAAATTTTGACTCATATAGAGCTGCGACGGCCACCACTTGCCAGTGGAGAGCTGCAAATTTTGACCTATGCTTGACACTCAGGGCCATTGAGCATGGATGGAACTTTTTCGTGCCAGCACCTTCTGCTACAGGGGACCTGGATTTATAGGTCTCATCCGAAGGACCGGTCTCCACGTCCATCAGTGGGATTCGAACCCGCGACGTAAGGATCAACTCCTTACTTCGCGACTCTAGAGCAGATGCTCTAACCACATGCGCAACGCGGGCGACTACACATTTTTGAAACGACGCAAATCGAAAAGATTTTTTACACAATATCCTTTCGTTCTCCATGTCAATCAACAGTGCGACATCATCAATTTTAAAGGGGTTATCTCAAATTAAAAAACAAATAAACAAAAATCATATGAGATAAAGAGAACATCTATAATTGTATTATTCAATATTGACTTAATCCAACTCGTTGAAATGGCTCGCGAATATATACTCCATTTCAACTCGTTGGATAAAGCCAATATCAAATCACTAAATTTATGATATGATATCCTCTATATTTATATTGCTCCACCAAGCTAACTCAAAAACATTGTGACGTCACAACTGCACTTACGTGTGGAATGTCAAAAAATATATCCATATTCACGATTCAAGGGGAAAATGTGGGATAAATATGTTATCTTATATTGTAAGTGTGATGTTAGAGTTAAATTAACAAAACTATCTCTATGATATGGTGTAAATGTGGCAACTATGTGGTCTGTGACATAAAGGTTTACATGTATGTACGAGTAGCGCTCCATTACTTAATTTTACTCTCACCCATGCGTCACAGTGTATTTTCGAATAAGCTTCGCTTACATGTATATGGACCAAATGCGAAGTAATTTAACGCGCAGTGAATTCCTGTTCACAAGAAGAGTTTAGATTTAGGTACCTTTGCTTAGTTTTGCTGAAACATTGAGGAAAACTGTGTTTATCAATAAATTGTACATAGTCATTATTTCAAATATCTGCTCTGCAAACAAACAAGCAAAAATACTGAATAGGCTTATCGTAGAAATAATTAAGTTTTAATTTGCATTAGTTTACTTCGCTTTACCTGTCGCGTGGACGCAATTTAGTTCTTATTATTTTACTCTACTAGCATGAATCTACTTCGCATTAATTTACTGCAAATACTATCCGCATGAATAAGGCATAAGAGTAATATGTTGTTTTGTTTTGAACGTAGTTTATTGATATCAATCAAAAGGATTGGAAACAAGTTCTAAATAACTTAGTGAATTCCTCTCCTTATATAATACAATATGTCATGCAAAAAGAAAAAAAGTAATACAATCGATACATGAATAAATAGATACAATATAATGTAATACATCATTTGGAGAATCTACATGTTTCGTCAATAAATTTATGAACAGCAGCAAAAATACTGTTATTTATCTGTAAAGGCAAATTAACATCACCACATAATAATACATTAATATCAATAGAAACCAAATCAAGCATGAACAAATGATTAAAAAGAGTACTTCTAGCATTGGAATAATTTGTGCATGCAAAAAAGAAATGATACACATCTTCATTTTTTCCACATAAACATAATGGACTACTTACAATATTTCGTTTATATAGATCATGGTTTAGTATACAGTAATGTCTTAACTTGGTATGAATAATATTTGTGTATCGTTTGCCAAAAGAAAAGTATGGTGGTGGAATATCAATTTTTGTTGTCAAGTTTTTTCTAAATGTTTTGACTGAAACGGCTTCTCTCGTATCTGTTTTTAATAAATTCCATTGTTTTGTAGCGTCAGGTACGAATGAGTTTCTAAATAGTTCTAATCTACACCTAGGAACAATAAAATCTTATTTGTTACGGGTATTATATGTGGATACATGTTCATGCTTATTGGGGACAATATCTTTCAAATATTCCGGTGCTCGTCCCGTATGAATTTTGTACAAAGTAGTCATTTTAGCAATATATTGTCTGTTTTTTAAAGTTTCCCACCCAGTTTCAGAATAAAGTGCATCTCTAGACACAAATGTAGGAAGTCCAGTTACGATTCTAGCGGCGGTTAATTGTACTTTTTCAAGTTTTTCTGCATCATATTTCGAGCAGCCATCCCAAACGATCGAAGCGTATTCAAGCATAGGTCTGATGAATGTAATATACAATTTTGTTAAGTTTTTTCTACCCATTTTGAACTTTAACTTCTTTAGAAGGCCTAGTTTTTTATTGGCACTATTTACAACCCCATCAATATATTCAGACCAACTAAGATTTTGCGACAATAACAAACCCAAATGGCGATGGACTGGAACACACTCAAGTCTATCGCCTTTGAAAAATAACTTTGGCATAGCAGAAATATTTTTCTTGTTGAAATAAACTACCTTAGTTTTAGATGGATTGAATTTGAGTAGCCACTTATTTGACCAAATTTCCAATATGTGTAAATCATGATTCAATTTGTATTCTATATCTAATATATTGTATGATGATTGTTGGAGAGAATTATCATCTGCAAACAGTCTACATATTGAAATCATATTTTCAGCAACATCATTTATATAAATAAGAAATAACAGTGGACCTAAAACAGAACCCTGAGGTACACCTGCAAAAATATCTTGTTTTGATGATAACAAATCTTTGTACATAACTTTCTGAGACCTTTGACTTAGATAACTGGAAAACCATTGGAGAATATCACCAGATATACCATAAGTTTGCAATTTAAATAAAAGCCCTTGGTGCCAAACTCTATCAAAAGCCTTTGAAAGATCGCAAAAAACCATACAACATGATTTACCTTCATCTATGCTTTGAACAATACTATGATATGTTTCTAGTAATTGATATACAGTTGAATGACCAGGTAGAAATCCTGCTTGGTATCGATAAAATAAATCATTGATATGGAAATAATTGTACACGTGTTTAAAAATAATTCTCTCCATAATTTTGCTTACGCAAGATAGTAACGATACAGGTCTGTAGTTAGACACCATAGAGGGGTCATCCTTTTTGAAAAGAGGAATCACATGGGCTAATTTCCAAAAAGATGGGAAAACTTTTTCTGATAACGACCTATTAAATAACATAGTTAGTGGTTTAACAACAGTAGAACAACAGTCGATTTTAACATTTTATGGCTAATACAATCTGGGCCAATAGCTTTATTCACGGGAAGTATTGAAATTATGTCTAATACTTCCTGTTCGTCGATTTTGATGTTGCATAGTGTGTCATTACAAGTATAATACATTAATTTTGTGGTAATATTTCGTTAGAATCATCAACAGATGAAATCGAAGAAAAAAACGAATTTAATGCTTCAATCTTGTCTTGGTCGGAATAAGCTACTTGTCTTAAACCGTTATCATTCAATATTTGTATCGGTGGTATTTCGTTTGAAAATTTTATATTAAATGACTCTTTCATCAACTTCCAATATAACTTATTGTTGTTTTTACTAGAATCTTCCAAATAGGTTTCTATATTATCGTAGTAGTTTGAAATGGCGTGTTTTTTTTCATATTGTTGACTGAATTACGGACTTTTCTATAAGCAGCCTTATCGGATTCTTTTTTAGTTTTATTAGCTTTCTTATGAAGACGGTTTCTTTTTCTTATTGTTTTACGTAACATTGAATCCATCCATGGTTTTTCACGAGGGCGAATGGTTACAGTTTGTTCAGGTATGCATTCATGAACACAGGAAAGGAATTCCGTAGTAAAATCATCTACAGCAATGTCTACAGATTTAGCTTCGTTAATGTTTTTAGTCCAATCGCAATTTTCGATGAGAGAGTTTAGTTTCACGAAATCGGCATTTTTATAAACCCATACTTTCCGCTTGTATGAACGATTATAATTTATACTAGAAGGGAGCGAAATGTAAGTTGCTCTATGATCACTGACCGAGGCGTCTATTGTGAGAGTACCCGATTCGCATACTTGAATATCGACAGATGTAAGAATTGGGTCAAGAAGCGTGCTGGACGTGTGTGATATTCTAGTTGGTTCATGGATATTGTTTACAAGATTGTGTGTTGAAATTATTTCGCGAATTATATTTGTTTGTGGAGCATTAAGGAGATCAACATTCAGATCAGCTACTATTAATATTTTATCAGAGACTTCGCCTACTCTCTCAATGCACCATGTGAGTTTTGTCCAAAAACTACTATCCGAGTTTGGAGGACGGTATATACAACATAAAAAGTATTTGCAGGTATTGTTATCTATTTCAATCCATATACACTCAGTGTCAGAGGGTTCAAATTCCTGGCGTCTAAATGCTCGTATTTGATTTGACAAATATATCATTACACCGCCCCCGAAACATTTCTGTCTTTTCGCAATATTGTGCCAAAACCGTCCAAATGTAAGTCATCATCATTAACTGTATGATCCAAATGAGTTTCCGTAAAACATATTATATCAAAGTCATGAACAAAAGAATTTAGATAGTTTAGTTTGTGTCTAATGCTTCGAATATTCAAATGTAGTATATCAAGGACACTTTCCATAGCAGGACCCGGATTGACCTCAATATCCCCGCAAATCAACAAAATAAAAGTGAAAAACTGTAGATAAAAATTGATATACACTGATTTCTGAAAAATGGCTGCCATGCCGCAAGCGAGAAGTTTGAGTGTATTTTTGAATAACTGAAATATATATACACCTGGAAAAAACAAATATGAATATGTTTTACATGTGCCTCTACTTGATAAGTAAAATAGACCGATTGCAGCTCGGTATTGTTCGATTGAATTACCCATTATCAACCTTGTGATACATGTAGCTTATAAGAAAATGGCTGCAATCAGTTACTGCTGAAATTTTGACAAGTTTAGAAATGTAAATTAGCGACTTCTTAAATTTAGTTGCATGACTTAGATTTTCATTATATATCATGAAATTATAAAAAATACATACAAAAATGTGGGCAAATATATAGCATGAAAATAACAAAAACTGGAATAACAAAAAGTATATATACAGAGGTAATATGTTGCATACAAGACGCAATACATTGAGGTAAATAAATAAAGTAAAGAACAAATTTGTAATAATGAAAGTACAAACGTTTATACGGATGAGAGTTGCATGTAGAGCGGGGAGAAAATTACAGTTAAAACTGTAATGTTGAATGTTTGTAAGCATACCACAAAATGCATAGTATATATATACAAAAGGAAGCTAGAAACATTAAGTTTTGGTAGTAGACTGTTGAGAATCGCAAAAAAGTGGGGGAAAAATAATACTAAAATCATACCCATGTTATATGTTAAGAGTGAGTATTTTTTAATCTAGCCATGCACACATCCTTTTTAAAGTGTAACGTCAGGATTTACATTAGCATGACTTTAATATTTAATATAACTTTTACGTTTTACAGACTCAAAAGGAAATTGGGTCTTTATAACTTATTTTAGGAGTGGAAAAGTGTATTTTTAAAAAGGGTTTTTTTACTTCGTTATTCCTTTTTTAAACAAACTACAAATATATTTTAGAGCGCTGACATGGAAGAGACAACTTTTTCACTTATACAGAATTTTTACAATTCTTTCATTTGTTATGTGCTTGTTTAGTACTAAAACCTTTCTATATTGCTTCTAGATATAAAATATATACATGTAGGTACTGTATATTTATGTAAATAATGGTGGAAATGTATTTTTATTACATTGTTTTTATTTTTTATCACATTGTAAGATTTTTTTTTTACTTTTTCTAAAATCATTTTTAAAAAAATGCATAAAAGAACAAAGTGAAAGTCAACCAGCTAAGATTATTATACTTCTGTTAAAATGTTTCCTGTACAAATTTAAGGATGTACAACACACCTACCCCAAAAAATTCCTGTCGTTTAATTTTCGTTATTTTTGTATATTTAGTACATGATTATATCTACTGCATGTATGCATATTTTGGACAAAATCGTTCGAGTGGTTTTTGGACAGGAACTTCCGAAAGTTACCCCCCTTTAGTTGTTTACAAGGAGAGAAAATTTTTAATCAATGAACTACTTAAACCTTGATTTTCAATAAAACCAGGTTAGATATAAATGTCAAATTTCATTGGCTTATTCCTTTGACCATTTAACACAAAAACATAGTCATCTTTTTGATATACATATCATCAAACAATTTTTAAAGACCTTAAACTGAAAAACTATGAATTTTCTAAGCCTTGAAAATTGCGTATTTTTCAAATTCAAATTTTTTTGTGAAAAAACCTGTCGTTTAATTTTAGTAAAAAACTTTCTTTAGGTAGCTGGTAGTAAAAATAATCTTCATAATTTTTTGTATAATTTTTGTACGACCAGTTTTGATTTAATAGCGGAAAATTACCCCCTACCCCTTTCTCAATAAATCACGTTCCCGCGCGTCTTTCAGACGGGGTCGATCACTTTGTTATATGAATCTACAAATACACATTAAAAAAAATTAAATTGGAATATTGCTTTTGCTTTAAAAATATATTAACTTACAAATTTAAAGGTTCTCATATGTAAAGCGTATTTAAATGTAGATTTTTAGGCAAGTTTTGAATACCCCTATCACCCCCACCCCTTCCTTTTTTGCGTCGAAGACCATTAGCGTTTGACGAAACGTCGTTTACAGTGCAAATATACTGGTATTTCGTCAAGAATCCCGGAGGTATGCATTAGTTTTTAAATTCATGAATGCAGAATAAATATTGACTACTCTTTTTATATGTACAGTGTATCAGGAAAAAATTACTGAAAGATTTTAGTGTTTAGTCCATATATATACGTATGCGTTATGCAATTCCATATCACATGAAACCTGGATCAAGTTTTGTTGAACTTGAATATGTTAATTTTTAATTTTATTTCTTTAATTTTATTCATTATAAAAATGGTGTATGTTCAACTCTCCTGTGATATAAATGGAATAATTGTAGTTTCTTTCATGTCATTATTTCAAACGAGACAGTATGTGGCCGTGGGGATACATCGACATTTGCATTAGATGTACATACACCCCTCATGATATTGTACGCATTTCTTTCAATGTCGTTGCTTCTAAAGTTAAAATGAAAAATTCCGTATTTGTCCACATTAACTTCAAAATATCAAAAATTAAACTCTTCATCTATTTCAATTTATATCAAAGCCCACATTGATATTTTTTCTAAAATCTTATAGGCTACGTTTTGTTTTGATTCGAGGAAATGCGAACCGACATTGTTGACAGAAAGTCAAAGTTACGATTTGCTGCAATAGGATATTCATAAATGTAGATAATTTCAGTGCAAGTGAACAATTCTTTTCAATTCTATACTTACATTGTGTATATGAGGTCTATAGTATTCAGTTCTCGGATTTACGAGGGTCGTTAGAAAAGTTCGCGGACACATTGAATTACGGAAAATCTATTGTGTACTGTGAAGTATGACTTATGTCTGAGTAATTCCCTACATTTTGTTTATTTGTGTGTAAAAAATCTGGTCCATATGATAAAATTTGAAAATTAAAAACGATTTTTACTATGAGGACATGGGATTCACGGAGCAATCACTTTACGTAAGGCGACGTGACAACCAGATTTCAACCCGTTAATCTTTGTCGCAGTTCTATAAATCTTTCATTTCTTCAGATCTATTTTTTCTTTTTCTACTTTAAAATTGAATATCTATATCAAGACATGTTATTTTTCCTCTATAATGTCTTTTGTACTGATTCAGATATGATTGAGATCTTTAAAAAGGTCCATGCAGTTAATTGATCGGGTATGGAAACTTTGCAAAACCATATAGGCGCAACGCAACGTCCATGCGATACGGGGGTATTGAAGTATCGATGAAGTTAATCATTCAAAATGCTAATCTTTCCATTGTTATGAAGCTACAACCATTTGAAAACTTGTCCTCTGTAGGTGTAGAAAATTCCCGGCAGCATCTTGAGCATTTTATCTCCTTTTAGACATTTTCCAGTCTGCGTACATAATTTTTACGTACTGCAGTGCTCCATGACGCTCAATGACGTTCCGATTTTTGGCTGTGTTTTTACGTGTGGATCATTTATAAACGGCTATAAAACAGTCATATACCCTCCAATTTATCTGAAAATTTCTCCCAATGACGTTTCATGAGTATTTTAGCGGAAGGTAAAATATCATAAATCTCTTTGCGCTTCATTTGTGCAATTTTTAATTTTAATAAAGAGTCTTTGTGATGTAAACGTGCCAAAATATAGCATGCTCCGTGAAGCAAGTTTTATCAAAATAAAAACAATGTACATTTTTCAATAATCACCAGAGATCATCAAATTCTTTTATATTTATTGGAAAAAAGGTAAAGATTTTATCTGGAAAGATTGACCAGTTTCGAAGAAATAGCGCGCTCACAATAGAACTTGTCCGCGAACTTTTCTAACACCCCTCGTATCAGGGTCTTGCTGTAAATGTATCTGATTCTGTGGAAAACCGCGAATAAAGGGAGGAAAATAAACATCTCCTACATTTTCAGAGTTGTTCCTCTTTGAAGGGTCTGAGAACAACATCGATTTTACATTGTAAAAAGTTTATTGTTTATTTATTGTTGTTTTATTTAATTAAAGAAGAAAAACAATATTCATATCGTGTATGCACAAATTGTAATGAAGACCATTAATCGGAATGTTATATTATAGCCGTACATAATGAAAATTTTGGCAATGTAAAATAAAATTTTCAGAATAAAAAAGAAATGCTGCGCTTTGATCAAAAATCAATTTATTGTATATGAAATGAAATGAAATAAACATTAAGAGATGGTATTAAATATTTTACGGAGTTTAATCGGGTTAATTAAAAAAAATACTTATTGATGAGTATGGTACGCACAATCACAGCCAAGCCCCATATCCCAATTTTCTTTCATGATTGATAAACATCGGGATCGTTTTACTCGTCGTTTTGACGCTTTATTTTTGACGTTAAACTTGACGTCACGTCAAACGTTCAATTGAAATCGCAAGAGTTATCTCCCCCAGTGTGTTGTACGTCTTTAAGAAGGTAAAATAACTATCTTTAACAGTCTACGCAGGGCAAAGCTATACCCCGGGGTATAGGTTTTTCTATCCACCCTCAGAAATTTTTAATGTAATTTTTGCCATCAGTTTTGATTTCCAGTGATAAATCTATAGACTGATGATGTTATAATAACTCCAGTAGCATTGTGACGTCATCAGAATTTCAGATCATTTTGCAGTATTATCTTACTCTAACAAAATTCAAACCTCATAAATTATATTTTACATCAATATAATAAAACGCTTATCCACTGGTTGTGAGTGGGATAGTTCTTTTATCAAACCCGCGACAGGGAAGTATTCCCCTTGAGTGTATAATATGTCTAAAAGATTTTTCGTTGCAATTTGTACTCCTACACATGTCTAATCTTATCTTAGCATAAATATTTCTGTTTCTCGTTTGGAAAAGAAATAAAGACTTGTTTGACTTTTTTGTTTCTCAATAAATATCACATTATTGTCTACTTTAAGTGTCAGATCCATGCAAATATTATTTTTCTACATGCTCCATGATTGTGATTTTCCATCCTTTGGTATGACTCGATATTTGTCGATTTCAGTAGTACTTTTCACTATTTGTCGATATTTATACCAATGTCAAAAGGTATATCGAATAACATAGGATTGTCTCAGATGTATTCTATGACAGTAAAAAAAATCATGAAATAATGACCAAACAATGTTAATATGTCAAAGACATTGAAACACCTAGTGATCTCTATATTTATACAATATTTGATTCCTGATATTTCATATTTAATTATAAATTTCTTTTATTTATGGACTGCGTTTCCGGTTTTCTTTTAAATAATTCATTACAATGCAATAAAAAAACAGTTTTTAGTGTTGATTTGATTTAAATAAATGAAAACGACTGGATCAGGAAAATAAAAATGAGGAAAAACATTTTGCTTCACAAGATATAAAAGCATCTCTCAAGGTTAGATTTTTTTTCTTCTAAATTTTGAAAACATTATAGCTTGTTCAAATATGCAAATCATATTTTTTAAAATTAATTTTTTTTTCTTTTATTACAAGCAATTTTAGTGTCCGATATTTTCAATTTAATTGTCCAATCTTTTATTATTAGGATGTAGGTGCATATGCTTTTAAAAAATTATCTTCCTTTACCTAATACTTAACATTTTTGTTATAACTTTATTATGCCCGCACTTTCTAAAGAAAGTTCGGGTATATTGTTGTTACTCATGTCCGTCCGTCCGTCCGTCCGTCTGTCACACTTTTCTTCCCTGAACTCCACCTACATTTTACACAGTAGCTTAATCATCTTTTGGGAGATGTTTGGTGGGGTCATGTAGATGTGCAGTAAGGTTTTGGAATTTTGATTTTGCTCCGGGGGGTCAAATGGGGGTCGAAAAATGACGTTTTTTATGCAAAAAGCCCCGTCTTCCCTGAACTCCTCTTACATTTTACTCAGCAGCCTAACCAGGTTTTTGGAGATGGTTGGTAGGGTTATGTAGATGTGCAGTAAGCTTTCGGAATTTTGATTTTGCCCCAGGGGGTCAAATGGGGGTCGAAAAATGACGTTTTTTAAGCAAAAAACTCCATCTTCCCTGAACTCCTCTTATATTTTATTCAGCAGCCTAATCATCTTTTGGAAGATGGTTGGTGGGGTCATGTAGATGTGCAGTAAGGTTTTGGAATTTTGATTTTGCCCCGGGGGGTCAAATGGGGGTCGAAAAATGATGTTTTTTATGCAAAAAGCCCCGTCTTCCCTGAACTCCTCTTACATTTTACTCAGGAGCCTAATCATCTTTTGGGAGATGGTTGGTGGTGTCATGTAGATGTGCAGTAAGGTTTCGGAATTTTGATTTTGCCCTGGGGGGTCAAATTGGTGTCGAAAAATGACTTTTTTAATGCAAAAGGACCCTTCTTCCCTGACCTCCTCTTACATTTTACTCAGCAGCCTAATCATCTTTTGGGAGATGGTTGGTGGGGTCATGCAGATGTGTAGTAAGGTTTCTGAATTTTGATTTTGCCCCGGGGGGTCAAATGGGGTCGAAAAATGACGTTTTTTATGCTAAAAGCCCCATCTTCCCTGAACTCCTCTTACATTTTATTCAGCAGCCTAATCATCTTTTGGGAGATGGTTGGTGGGGTCATGTAGATGTGCAGTTAGGTTTTGGAATTTTGATTTTGCCCGGGGGGTGAAATGAGGGTCGAAAAATGACGTTTTTTATTGAAAAAGCCCAGTCTTCCCTAAACTCCTTTTTCGTTTTAAACAGTGGTCTTATCCTCTTTTGGGAGAGTTCACTCTTTTGAAATTTTGTTAAAACATCAAGGTCAAGGGGTAAAAAATCATAGCATGTTGGGAAACATCTTGTTATGGGTAATGTTCACTTGAAATGTGAAAGTCGAATCTCTTCTCAATGAAAAGGAAATACAACATTAATGAAAACTAAGTTAAACTTCAAGGTCAAGGTCACAGAGTCAAAAAGTCACGATACATTTGGAAAGGTCTTATCACAGGTAATATGAATGCCCTTTCATTTATCTTTCAAAATGATTAATTCAAAGCAATTAATTTGTTTATGAAATTAGGTCAAACTTCAAGGTCATGGGTAATAAAAATCATAGTGTATTTAGAATGGTATTGTCCCATTTAATACTAATACACATGTTTAATATAAAAGTCCTGTCTCTTCTTATTCAAAATATACGACCATGATGACCAATTGCAAGGTTAAATTTATTGTGACAGATGGGCAGATTGACAAACAAATGAGATTTAATGTACCCTACCTTAGCGAAAATGGGGGACAATAAATGTCTTTGCTGTTCTTGAGAAGAAGATTTATGTTGGAAAAAGTCCCCTGCATATTTAAATGTAAATTGGTTGAAATTGGCCCAGTGGTTCTTAAGAAGTTAATGTGAAAAGTTTGCAGACAAACAGATGGACAACAGAAATCAGTACATTTCAGAAAACAGTATGCTTATAAATAGTTAATCAAGGTGCTTTGGGTAGCAAAATTAAGCTAAACTGGTATATCTAAACTGGTATATCTAATTAGTATATCTTAGTATATTTTAATATGCACAACCTTTTCAACTCTTATCATAATTATTTTTTAAAATTTATATCACTATGTCTCATTCAAGGGAGAACTAGAGATATGACCAGATGTATATCTGTTGAATATAAAATATGTACATGTATACTGTTTTTTTTTTAGTAATTTGTTTGTTTGTTGTGACAGCAACTGTTATGGCAGCTTTTGGCAAAGGTTGAAGTTTCTCAAATGTAAGTCAAACTCCAAGGTCAAGGTCAAAGGGTATCAAAGGGAAAGTCTTGTCACAAGGAATACACATGTGAAAAAAGAGAGAAATCCCTAGAACTTCCTCACCTGTTCAAAAGTTATTGCCAAGGTTAAAGTTAAATTGGGTTCAACTCTAAGGTCTAGGTCAAAAATAATTATACCTGTTTAAAGTTCACAATGATTACACATGTTAGAGCATGAAAGTCCTAGTACCACCTGTTCAAAACTTAGGCCAAGTTTAAAGAATTTTTCTTGTAAAAGTGGGTCAAACTCCAAGGTCAAGAGATCAAGAGGTCAAAATTGGTGGTACCCATTAAAAGGTTTTGCCAAAAGAAATTAACCTATGAAATATTGAAGCCATGTGTATAGCCAAATCCACTTAAAACTTATGGGCAAGGTTAAAGTTTCTGTGGACAGACAAACATACATAAACATAGGAAACAAAATATGTATATATAGTCAAATGAAAAAATTTTCTACTATTATGGAGTCATAAGATCAATTGTCATTTCAGGTACAGGGAGTCAGTGGCTAGGGAGATCAGACACCCCCCCCCCCCCCTGGAATTAGCAGTTATTTAAATAAGACTATGTACTGTAGTACTGTAGAGAATAAAAATGACTTTGGACATCCTCCCCCTTAGAAAACAGGGACTCCACCATCATTGTTTTTATTATTATTTTTTATTTGCTTCTCAGGAAATCTTGGGCTGATTTTTTTGACTGAGGTGTGACAGCCCCCCCCCCCCCTTTCTGAAAAAAAAATTCTGGATCTGCGCCTGTATATACTGAATGTCCGCAACGGGAGATAACTTGACAATGTGAAATTTGTCGACTGTGGCATGCGATATCTTTGACCCTTTTTGAACTTCAACCTAACCATTTGCATTTATTTATTTTTATGCAATCTATACTAAATCTAACTTGTACTTACCGAATGTCATAGGTCGTTACAACGAATTCATGAAATATAATCCATATAATCCAATTAAAACACAAATGATTTTAACTGACCACACTGCATCGTCAGCATACATGTGCTAAATAATCTCATTCGACAAACCTTTGCTGATTCCGTTGCCAGTATGAATCGGCCGAGGTGTGCCGAGAGGTGATATCTAAAAATATGATAATGGGTGACGCAAATTCACTGTGAATGTAGAAAATAAGATGTTCACACGTAAAACTGTTTAGTACAAGAACAAATTTCAAACTTTCATAATAAACTATGTTTTAACATAACTTTGCCATCTAGGTCTATTTTTAAAAAATGTGAGAGTGAGAGAGTGTGTGTGTGTGTGTGGGTGGTGGGGGGGGGGGGGGGGGGGGGGAGAGAGATAGGCATTGACAAATTAATTGGGTTGTATTTTCAATGGGTTTTTTTCCCGACCAAGTACTAAAATCAGTTTGCACATTTTGATAAATTCATCAAAAACGCTTTGTACTAAAATAATATGTCGTTGAGAAAGTAAATTTAAAAAGTTCCAAATTATGGGAAAAATATTTATCTGAATCTAATTAAGTATTTTACTTCAATCATTAATTAAATTCTGTTATTTCAGACTGGTAATGAATTAAGTATTCAAAATACATATGTGAGGCTCATAGATCATATGGTCACCTGAAAATTTTATGTTCAATTTGACGAATACATGTACGGTGATAATTATAGAATTATTTTGACTTCTTCCTTGGAAAGTCCAATATCAAGGAGTGTGTATTTAGAGGCAAACACCATAGTGCGGGTATTACTGTCTCATGACAGCATCTAGTTTGTTGATTATAAGCACCGTTACATTTACCTCAAATGTCCTTTGTTGAAAATAACATTCTCCTTTTCATAATGTTTCTTTTTTTAATGAAGATTTAAACCCAAGATTATGATTGTGATCTGTATATTTATAACTTTAATTAACTACACTTTGAAACAACGTCAACGTATAATGTACACCAATAACATTTAAATGTGCCCCTTTTTCCACTTTTACTAGGTAGATGGCTTCCGGATTTAGAGAGTCCCAAGACTATTGGGAAGACCAAGCTGTTTATGAAGCTATGAAAAGTAGGCTATTCGAACACAATTACATGAAAAGAAAGAATTTCATATTAATAGGAATTATTATTTCTCATGGAAATGAATTATTTTCATCATAGATTCGCAAACATATGTCAGGGGGCAAGTAAAAAATTTAAATACATTTTATTGATATACATAACTTGTGAACTTCTTCACATTTTTTAAAGATAGCAATTATGTTTATTCACTTGTATCTATGAAAAGCTTTGACAATACAGGCTGATAAATCTTTTTTATGAACTTCAATTTTTTTTCATTACAATCGTTTTATGCAATGTTATAAGAAGTCAGTACGTAAGAGAGAAAATGTTTATTTTTTCAAGATCATGAATCTCGCTATCATCATGGAAGAGGGCCATGTAATATATTTATATTAGATACATCTTCAAGTCTTGGACAAGAAGGGTTTCAACAAATGAAAGAAACATTTTGCGCTATCATTGATGGTAAAGATGTTTTTTAATTCCATATTGTATGCAATGTTATTTAATCAGTATTGGTGACTTGGAGAAAGCAATCAAGTGCAAAATATGATGTCTTTTTGTATTCTAAAACTTGAGCTTTTGTATACCAGGAATCGACATATATTCATTCTCTGTATTATTTTATTATTGAAGCACCTGCAAATAATACAGTAAAGTCTGTTTTATATGTTTGCTCTAATAAATGCTATACATGGAGAAGTTCTCTTCATAATTTAATTGATTTAAGAAAACTACATGTATCAGTACTTTGTAAAAAATGAATTGATAAGCAGTAATTTGGGGACTATTTTATTTTAAGATACTCAAATTTTCCAGATATCGACGAAAATGTTGCTGTTATTATATGTGGAAGAAGCACCAAATTCCAACGTTATTATTCAAATCACTACTCAGATATAAAACATTGCTTAGGTAACAAAAATAAAAATAATTGTTTAGCAAGATTTCCTGAATCATGCCTATATTATTTTGTTATTATTGTCTCCATACGGAGGCATTTAGCACTATCGAAAACTCCATATTTTGCTTAATATTTTTGAATTAAGATCTATGGATTCTGGATGCAAAATTTAAAAAAAAAAATACTGTAAAATCACATATTTTCGTGGGGTCAAATTTTCGTGGTTTGAGGAAAATCTCTTCTTTGTGGGGTTTGATTTCGTGGATCAAGAATAAATAAGTACTAATTTATGTAACATTTTACATTTCGTGGTGGTCATGAATTCGTGGGTCTCCTCATACCTCGAAAACAACGAAAATTAAACCCCCAAGAAAATTTGTGATTTCACAGTAGTTAAAATTGGAAATACAGAAATTCGCATTAACTCAATCACAATACCCTGAAAGATATTTCAAAATTTCTTCTTTGTTTAGATGACGTTGAATTTGGAGGACTAACTCCACTCATGGCAGCATTAACCTTAGCAAAGGTGTGTTTAGTCAGTGAAGTAGGTAAGTTTTCTTTACCATTTGACCTTGGATAATATTTCAATAAAAATAAATAAATTCTTTATTATTTAATAATACAACTGTAATAATATTTGTAAAACAGTATTACATATAATCTGCAAATACAGTACAAACCGCAGTAAAAGAAACATTTTCATCATTTTTTGTGCCATTACCTTTTGTGTTATACACCTGACAGGCCATACGAAAAGAATGGGAGACTTTCATGTTCATCCAAGAATAATTGTTATTTCGGACGGTAGACCTACTGATTTTACTGTCATTAGTGATGTCGAGGATTCACCTGCTTATGAAACTGAAAAGGTACCATGTTAAATACTCTGCATGTGAAATAATTCCGAACAATTTGAACACAATGTGAAATAATTCCGAACAATTTGAACACACCCACTGAAATGTAATTATTAACTATAGCAGAGCTCGTGTCCTATCTTTAAAAACAATTTAAGTTTTGCGAGTGTGTTCAATTTGCTTAACTCTGCAAACATCACTGGGCACGGACTGAAAATACTGGTGAGTTGGTTTAGCTTCCTCACATTTATATTCTGTATTATCTGGATTATAGTTAATTATTTTTTTTATTTATACACATTAAAACAACAAAATCCTTATTTGAGCTCACCTGAGCCGAAGACTGTAGTGACCTTTTCTGAGCATAATTTTTCGGTTGTTTGTCGTGATCGTTGTCGTCATAAACTTTTCACATCTATTCTTATCAAGAACCAACAAGCCAATTTCAATCAAATTTTCTTCGAAGTATCCTTGTTTTAAGGGAATTTAAGTTTTTTCAAATGAAGGACCACGCTCTCTCCCAAGGGGAGTTAATTTTGAATTAGTAAATAAATGGCTTCTTATAAAAAATCTTCTCTTAAACCACTGGGCCAGGAAAGATGAAACGCATCCCCAGGTAGTGCATATTCACGTTTGTTCAAGTCATCATCCTGGGGGTAAGAATACATAGGAAACATCTTTTAGAATCTTCTTAAGAACTGTAAAGCCATGATTGGTCATAGATTTTTGAAAGCATTCACAGATAGTGTAGTTACCCCAACCTATACATATAGGTGATCAAAGTTTAACATATGATTACTTAGGGAATACATTTAAAAACCTTCTTTTCGAGAATAGCAAAGTTGTTATTGGTAATTTAAATGGAAGCATTCTCTGGTAGTGGAGATTCAAATTGTTCAAAACATGACCCCAAGTTTAACAAATTAGGATGGGATCATAATGGGTGATCAAAGTCTAACTTAGAATTGCATAAGAATAAACCTTTTTAAGATGCTTCAGTCAAAGGCCTTCCGAAATTCGTGGTTTCAACGATTTCCAGATACAATAAGTGTGTTTAATTATTATATTTCCGTGTGAAATTGCTATATAAACATATAATTAACATATAAGAAGTCGTTATATTATACCAAAAAGCTGAGAAAATATTAACTTCAAATTTGTGTCCCTGCATTTCTCAAGTATTTTCATTGATTTACTTTCATAAGTGTATAATATACTACCTATTTTTAGGATAAGCAGCGCGTGCTAGATTTTTCAAGAGGCATTGGACTGGTACATCCAATTTTTTGTATACCGGTGGGAAGTAACCCAGATCTGGTATTTTTTATGCTCTGTAATCGGATGTTTTGTTCATCTAGTTTTTGTCCTGTTCGCCTGGCTGTTTATCTAATTGTTTGCAAAGAAAAAATTAACCTTCTCCCTAGCTTTGTTTTAATTTAACCAATGCCTTGCATATACGAGGGTTGATCCAAAAGTTCGTGGAATTTCTATCTAAAATTTTAATGTGATTCGATGAAATCAAACAACAGGAATATTTATAATATAGAGTCATTATGCAACAATATTGAAAAATTTCATAACTTTCCAATCACAAACAAGGTCACACGAGCTTTCTGAAAATTGATAGTTGTAAAACCCGGGGGTGACTTCGACGTTACGTCGTTAAATATGTCATGTCACGTTATACATGTCAAAGAAGCATCTCACCCTATTGTCCAATTCGAATACGCAATTCTAAAATGCTGCTCTTTTCTCCATTTTTTTCTCAAGAAAAGCCTGGATATCCTTTTGCACCAACTTACTTTCATTTTTCAATCATATTTCAAAATACTAATGTTTCCATATGATGTTCCAATTTCAGTAGCAATGTCATGATCGATACGTCAACCGACAACGTCCATAAACGCTTTTAATTTGTCTAGGGGGTACACACTTAAAACACAGCCTCCAAAAGGCGGTCTCGCCGTAAATCAACGTCCATGAAAGTTCTATTTTTCTTAAATTTCTTATGCCACTGGAAAACCAGTCATTAAATGCATTTTTCCCAGCCTATGTCAATAATATACGCGTTTATGCATTGATAGAGTGATTCTGGGATTTTCACAAAACTGTTTTGACTTGACTGAAATTTGACGTCTTCTAACAACTGAAAGATGAACAATAAATCATCAACTAATAAACTAAATATCTATTTAAGTTAGTAAAACTCTCACACATAGATTTATAAAAGATCAAGCAATTGTAATAATGACATAATTTTGTTTTATATACCACATAGGCATGTTTTATTCTCATTTCACTTATTAAGAATTTAAATAATATGAACACGCTAATGTCTCCCCAGCATTTCCAAACAACCATTTCTATGGCAACTGCCTTAGAGTTACTAACATAAGTATTTAAAAAGTTTTTTATTTAAAATATTCAAAAAGTGTCTATATTCTCATTTGTAATCTTCAACCAATTTCACTAGAAAAAAAGATAAAATTTGAAGAAATTTCACGAACCTTTGGATCAACCCTCGTATATCATACATGTGTATTTCTTGTGACAAGACTTACTTGGGTACCATTTTATTTGACCTCTTTACCTTTAACTTGAAAATTGAACCACTTTGCAAAATTATATTTTTTTTACCTTGACCGTAACATTTGAAGGGTTTGTGCTACATGTATGACTATATATCCCACTTCAAATGTAAATTTCTTTTGCATTGACAAAACCTTTCTTCGCGTGTCAAAAATTTTGAACCTGACAGTATTTTCTCACCATCAAGTTAGTGTGATAAACTTTTGAAAATCTTGAATCTTGGACTTAAAAGGCAAATGATGCAAAGGAATACAAATGCATGCCTGAATTGGTATATATTTTAGGAAAAATTGTGATTGTAAATGATAAGAAAAATAATTTTGTAAAATATTTTAAGGTATCCGACCCATAAAAAGACATAATATTCTAACCTTAAATATCCATCCTGTATTAAATACTCTGAAACTTATCCAAAGCAGTTTAGGGTAGAAAACGATTTACCAGGAGAAAATTTCGAAAATGTGGTTACCCGAGCAGTGATTAATTAATTAAGAATGGGAACCAGATTTTTTTAAATGTTAGGTTCAGTAATGCTTTGGCTTGAACTTTCTTCTTTGGGTTGCTAGTCTCTATAAGAGTTATTGCTCTTGCTAAACTCCCCCTATTCTGACTTTTCAGTCCTTTGAAAATGTTTTGAACATATTCATCAGGTTCTATAAAATAAATACTATGAATATCAAATATACTATGGTTGAAAGATGTAGTTTAATATATGAGAATAGAAAACCGTTTTTAAAAATAATTTTTTCACCAGATAGATTTTTTAAAATGAATTTTATTGATTAAACGCAAAGGAGGATAACTCTTCAAAGACGGAACAAGGTAAATAAAAATTAGGACACGTTTTGCTCTTACATATTGAGACTAAAACATGAACATAATATCTACATATACTGAGAATTCAACAATATATATCTGTTATGCATTCGTATTCATTGAATTGGAAGCTATTATGGATCGGATACCTTAAGAAAATTAACTATGTTTTTCGAAACCCACTTTTCTGCAACCATCATTATAAATCTATACAAATGTACAAAAGTCCTTTCATTGGGAAATTTTGAATGAAAAATGAAAATCTATTATATTAAACTTATTCATTTGAATAAAATATACATGGCTTACATTGTTATATTCGAGAGTTCTGATAAGAGTTTTAATTGTATCATCTGTCTTTAAAATAATTTTTGGTATTAGGGCTTTTATATTTTTCGTGGATAGAACTTCCTTTGGTTACCAACAATTTTGAACATTTGACCTTGAGTTTGGCTAATATCTTAAAAAAAATTATCCTCCGCTATATATATTTTATGGTTGATTTAAGGACTTTTGTATTTTCTCTTATGAGTTTTAATTGAAAAGATATTCCCTTGGGTGCCTTTAATTTTGACCCTTTGATCATAACTTTCAATTTGACATACATTTGAACGTCTTTATTCTTGGGTAATAAGATTTTATATATTATAGGTGTATTCTTTGTGACGAGAGACTTCTTTTAGGAGCTTGAACTTTGATTTTAGGAATCAAAAACTTTCGCCATTAGTTGTCATATGGGGGCATTAGTATTTTACACGATCTTTTTGTTTTCCTTTTTTAATAACATTTTTATTATCTTAATATATTTAACTTGAATCGTATAAGACTTAAATGATATTGATTTCATTTATAAGTTTTTAACCTTTTTAATTGATATTTATAGGTAACATTAGAATTTATTTGTGCTCAGTCCAGGGGAGGAAAGATTGTGTATCCTCAAGAAGCAAGACAGTTTGCAAAATACTCTGAAAATTTGGTACTTTTTGGGAAAAAAAACCCAAATACCTTATTAACTTTTTTGCAGTTAATTACATCCTTTAAAGGTCTTATGGTGTTAATTTATGGACATTTTGTTTATAATTTTTTTTTATGGGTAATGTATTTAGTTTAAAGACTAAACATGTATATTCAAACTGAAGTGTAATACATGTTTACGATACACAAAAAAATAAAGCACTGGATTATCACACTATTTTATTTAGAAAATTGCTTCGCTGCTATCATATACGATGAAAAATGATGGTTTTGACTGCGAAATGATTATGACATTACTGACCTGCAAACTACCAGGAAGACAGTTTACAGAAGATGATAAGGTAAAAAGGAAATTTAAGAAAAACTTAGCATATTTTATAAATAGGACCAAAAAGGGAACAAACTTATTAGTATCCCTTATTCTTCGTTGTACCTCGTTGTACAAAATTTGCATAATTATGAAACTTACTCGACATTTTATTTAGAAAGATATATTTGAAATCTGCTCAAAGAAGTCACTCTATATTTCAATGGAAGAAATAGAAGCAGAACAGGAAGCTGAAATGGATTACATATATCAAGAGGAAGATCCAAATATGCCGCCTTTGGGATCTAGGGTCAAACGTGGACCTGATTGGGTCTGGGATAATCAGGATAATAATGGACCTGGGACTGTGATAGGGCATAATAAGGGTATTTCGCTTACTATACATAAAAGATATTTTAGTTTTGATAATATGGAAACATACTTTCTAAGAGTAAAAGTATTGCATTCAAAATGGGTACTTCAATTGTTCACAGCAATCTGTACTTGGAACTCTCCTTCCAAGACAGATTCACATCCTTTCTGTTTTCATAGATCTTTTTTTAACTGTCACTCTCTTCAAAACTTTACTTCATGCAGTCTTTTTTAAATTTAGTTTCCAAAAATTAATTTGCATTTTCTTTTAGATAAATGTGTATACGTAGAATGGGATACTGGTTCGGTGCATCCTTACATATACAGATCTAAAACACCTTTTAGAAATATATGTAGATATGATGTTATAGTTTGTAGTGAACCTAGAATTACGAAAAAAGGCAATATTGCCACTGGCTGTCTTGTTAAAAGAGGTAAATAAATATTAAGCATGATCAGTGGCTAACAATTAATATACCGGTATTAATCAAAATACTTACAAGTGCATAACTATATATATATATGAATTTTACTCTCGGTCCAGACTGGGAAGGTGGAGACAAGGATGATGGGTTCAGAAGTATTGGATCAGTTTACAGATGTAAAAGAAATGGAATTGTTTATGTGCGTTTTCCAAAATCCTTAATCAGAAGATCGTTATATAATGTTGAACAATATTTCTATATATTAAAACTAGTGATAGAACAAATGCTTCAAATATTTATTGAACTAAAAGTAAATGATCAAAGAATTTATGGTATTTTCAGATGAGCTTAATATGAAAATTACCAAGGATAAATAATCAGTTTACAGATGTAAAAGAAATGGAATTGTTCAATGCAATTGAACAAATCCGTCAAATATTTAATGATCAAAGAATTTATGGCATTTTCTGATACTTGAAAATTCATATCTTCTCAGAAACTGACGAAATTATCATCCGTGTGATTCAAAATCGACAAAATCTTCTAATTGACTTCTTTTTTACAGGTGAGATGGCATGACGGCCAAAAAACTGAAAGCAGATTTGGATATCGTGGGAAATATGAGTTACAGATTTGGTGATTATCAGTTACATTGTCCTAGCTAATACAATGTTGCTTCCAGCATTTAAAACTCTTTTTTAGTTCTTTAGCAATGATACTTTATAATTAGTCAAAATGCCATTAGTAGTGACATGCCTATTGGGGTTTTTGTTGGGTGTTAACATTATGAAGTATGTAATAATAACTTTTTCCTAATCAAATATCTTTGTGATATAAGTTATAGGATAGGCTTTATTGTTTCAAGAATTTGGGGAATAGAGGCAGTAATTACATCACTAAATGTAAGTAATTGTATTACATCTTTGTTCTAATGTAGCGACCCATTTTCCCCGGAAGCTGTTGAGTACCTCCAGGATCAAGCCCGAAAGACAGATTTGAATTCCTCAGCCGAAGATTCCTCAGTAGATATTTCTGAAAGTCCTTCATCTAAGGTCTGATTCTTAAAAGCAACCCTATTATCTAATATTTTTAACTTATTTTCCGCATTATAAGATTCATTGGTTGAAGTTTTAAATTTCTTTTTCTTTCTTCTAGTATCGTGTGCATCTTCAAACAATGCTAACAGAGAGATTTGGAAAAGTTCCAATGCTAGACTTCCTTTATTAACAGTCCCTAAAGGGAAATATTTTAAAAACGAAAAAGCCGAAGGCGATTCAATGGATGTAGAAACGGACAGGATGTCAAAGTCATTGACTTTCTATGCATCAGATCAGTGGCTATGGAAAGATAAACAAGGCCGATGGAACCCATATCCGATAGAAACTAACAGCAAACTTAACAGATGTTATAAGCGAAATCCTAATTCTACTGTTATTGTTACAATCGAAGAAAACACGTAAGTGAAAAGTTAAAAAACACGTTGTACTTAACAAATTACAAAACAAAAGGAATTAAAAAAACACTTGATTGTGACTTTAAAATAAATCGTAGAATATTTCTTAACAAATAGAAATATTGTTTTATTTTAGATACAGAGTAGTCATGACCAAAGGTATACAGATTAACTTGACGACAAGAGAGGAGTCAGAAGTGAAAATTGTTAAAAGCTAGTACATAAATAAAATTACTTTTCATCGTGATAGGTTTGTGTATGTGTTTTTCGTTTGTGGTAGTGTGTTTTCGTGCATGAATAATCTAAAGTGATTGGATGTTAAAGTTTTTATCCACTATTGCAAGAATTTAGAAATTGCTAGCTGCTATTTTCTTCCGTAGGTTCATATATACCAATATTAATGAGCAATAATATTAACCTTCAATGTTTTAATTTTATACCAAGTTCAATTGAAATTGATATATTTATAAAAAAAAAATTATAATTAAGTGATTTCAATTTCTGTTGACTTTGTTAATTCAGGTGAACACGAGGTGATTAACTTGGTTTTTAATATAAAAAAAAATATGTGTAAGGTCTTCTCCTTAAAACTTTTGATTACTCTTACCAACTGATCAGACTATGGCGCCCATGTTTCATTGATAGATGTAGTGATGCTTGCGGTACCCCTTCTACATGTTCTAAGCACCTGATTCTATCTCTGGTTAATCAGGGCCCTATATATTTCGCTTATTCACGATTCGTTTTGGTAAATTAATCATCGTATTCGTAAATTAATCTTCATTCAGTGTTTTTGTCTCTAATTTAATATGATATCAAAATTTTATGCATTTTCTTTTATATGACAACGATGAAATTGTTGAATTAACGAATAAACAAACATAAAGGGAAGGAAAAAGAATGTCAAAAAATAAAATTTTCTAGATTACCTATGTAAATTTAAAAAAAAAAGCGAAACTGTTTACGCTATCATTTTCTAGAAAATTATTCATTTTATCTTTTTGATATATCATTTTGTCATTCTATACTAAACTTCGACCCGAAAATGTATTTCAGGATCGTTGACCTCACATTCGATTACTCTTCGAATCCACTGAACCAGATTGAAAAGGAAATATTGTGCTCACTTCAAAGATTTTACGTAGAAATGTTTTATAACTTTGACCTTACGCCTGCAAATTTGGTCATGGATTATCGTTAACATTTATTATGCAATAAACATATGCTGCATTTGTAAAGTATATTACGGACATGGAGATATTGGCACGTACAGACGAATTGACAGATTGGTCACTATAGGGCTCATATAGGATATAGAGGGATAAGTAGTATCGAGGGATACATATTACAACCATGAACCAAAACATGTGTTTCGAATGTACACCCACCCAATTAACTAGAAATAGATTACTCAACTATATTTGCATATAAATACTTGAATAAATGTTTACTCTCGAGAATTTTTCACTCTTTCGGAGACGCCATCATTTGCCGATGGGGAGCTTCAAATTTTGTACTATACTTGCACTAAGGGCCATTGAGCAGTGAAGGGTCTTTTTCATGCCAGCACCTACTGTAACACAGGACCTCCTCTTATACGGTAATTCAAAATCTTTCAATTTATACTTTGAAGAAGGAATGTAGAGATAACAAACAATGTTCAATCTCAAAGTCCATAAAAAATACAAAATAGGAGCAGAGTAAACACGGACTTCCGAAACATCAGAGGTGGGATCAGGTGCCAGGGAGGAGTGAGCATCCCCTGCTGACCGGCCAGTTACACCCGCCGTGTGCTCCATGTCATGATCAGGAAATGACGGAAAAATTCGTCGTCAATTCAGTGTATTAAAAAAATGGACTAAGAATTGGTATGAAAAACGTCAGTCAGCATTTGACTCAATGATAAATTGTATTTGCTGACAAGGTCATTGTGTCGACCATATAACTTACGAAATGATGACTTTAAACGAGACTGCTGATATTCTTGTTTCATCAACTTGCTTGTCAATAATTCACCTCGTTTTAGAATTTGTTCATACGTAGAGCATGCTCTTGCCTAACGAATCAACTGAGATATTTATACTCCGTATGCAGGTGATGAAGGTAAATTGCTGCATAGGTAAGGGAAGTTGAAAAGTTAAAGTCATCAAATTTATCTATCTAAATGCTGTACCATAGCGATTTTACTATTTTTGAATGTACAGGTATGTATAAAATACCTCTGTATTGATGTTTGTCCTATTATGTTTGTTAATCATACCTTGTGAAGAATTCAGATTTCAATTATATCAATTCCGAAAGTCCTGTCAATTCAAATCGAAATAATGTTAATTTTCATACATGACATTCATTTTTCTTTTTGCTATTATATTTTTATTTCCAAACAACTGTTTTTGATTTCCTTTTTTATAATTAACAAAAATGTTTTCAAATATCATATTGTATCAAATATTATACAGTCTGTTTTAATTATAAATTTAAACAGGAAAACAAAACGAGGAAACGTGATTTGCAACGCAAGAATACAAACCATTCTCTTGGTAAGTTAATTTTGAATTATTCAGATATAGACATGTCGTGTTTTGTGATTTCACCTTCAGCTTGTTCTATCCAATTAATGTACATGTAAAGTGAAAGGTCGAAAACTGCCCATTCTATGAGAGAAAGAACTAATCGAGGATCTTAGAACCGAAATGTGTTCTTTCTCTCACAGAATGGACAGATTAAGGACTTTCTCCTACATAAAACATTATTTCCTTTCTTATGAGAAACGAAGTTTAAAAATGAAAAAGGGGGAAAAGGAGGGGGGTGTATCACTTTTATGAATTGATTTTGTCAAGTTCATTGTTTACAGAATGGACAGTCGAAGGTAAGCTAGGGATGCACAACAATTTTGTGAGTAGCCATGATTGTGTTTAAAGATGTGAAATAACAAAGTTCTCTGTGTAAAGAATAGACAGTTACAGGTGGATTTGGGGGAAGGGGGTCCAGGATTTTTGCATGTTTGCAATGTTTCGAAAACAGTATCTAGTTTTCGTCGGAAAGTCATACATCTGATGAACCAAAAATTGCACTAAATCAGTGATGATTGGACCTGGAAGCAGAAAATAGTAAAAGTAAAAGGCCAATTTTAGCTAAACTTTTATCCAAGTATGAACTTTTCTAACAAAATAGAGATAATTGATTTGGAATCAAATCAGGAATTATTTTATTTGCATTGCCTTCAATTTTTGAGGATATATTTAATTCAGCATTGTTATATTCTTATATTTCTACGGGAAAAGCTTCTAATCAGATTAAAATCGGAAAAAAATATGATACCGTTTTAAAAGTTATCATTTCCTCAAATAACGATTGGCTGCGTAAAATATAAATTATAATCACAAATCACCTATTATTCAATATACATTTGACTTAAAGAATATCAACATAAACTTTGTAACTTATGTTTTTATACTATAAGTAAAATTTAATGTTCTAGAAATGGCGGATCTTACGTTTTGTCGATACAAGATGATAAGCAACTTTTTATATAACATGAAAATCATATACTATCTTAAAAATGTACTTTATTGTGTTCTTCGTAATTTTCATCAGAAAGAACCGAACTTATAATTAATTATAGAGCAGCCTGGTCCTTCGGGCTGCAAAAACATTATCTTCTTACTAGAATATTCCTAATCCATATCTCATATTCCATAATACCATGTTGACATCAATGATTGACTGTTCCTTTTCCCACCTTGGGTAGGTAGATGGCTTTCGGATTCAGAAAAGCACAAGAGTTTTGGGAAGAACAAGCTGGTTTTGAGGCTTCAAAGAGTATGCATTTTTAATAATCGCTTCTATGAACAAATGCTAAAAAGCAAGTTATCTTAAAAGAGAGCATGTAGAAAAACATACATACCATGAAAAGATAAGATTTTAATACCCTCTAACTGCTTAATGGGTATATTTAGAAAGAGGTATGTTTACTTTTATACACACATCAAAAACCATGCACCCTCATATTTATGTAGATCGGTAATATTAAACTTATCTTTTGACTTTGTTTTGCAAACGTTTTTGCGAGAACTTTGGTAAATTAGAGATGCATTCTTAACCTTTTCAAGATCATGAAGTTCGCCATCAATATGGAAGAGGTCCTTGCAGTATATTTATATTAGATACATCTCTAAGTCTTGGAGAGGAAGGTTTTCAACAAATGAAAGAGACATTTAGCACCATTATTGATGGTATAGATATTTTTAACTCCGTATGCTATTATGCTGTATGTATATTATCTCCTAAATTATGGTCGTCAGCTAATTAAAACATTGAAGAGGTGAAAGTTAAGCTCAAAGTTAGGGACGACTTTATCCATTATCGAGACAAAGTAAAACTATTTAAAAAAGAAAAAAACGGGCTTAAACTCCAAGTCAGGTATGGGCACTCCCTATAGGATTAAGATAATCAATTACAATATATATCTATATGCCCCTTTTTATGACTCTTGATATTGTGTATTGTTCGCGTAGACATTTAAAAACAGCAAAATGCTGAAGGGTAAATATGTGTTATAATATTTTTTTAATAATAATAAAATAACCTGCTAATCGTATGCTTGAGCTTCGAATGTCGAAGGTGTTTTGGGGCTTTCGTTCACTAGTATATGATTTGCCTATCAGTTCTACTTAAATGGGAAATGTTTACTTAATAATAATACTAATAATTTTTGTTCTAAAAAAATGAAAAATTAAGAATAATATTTAATTATTGATTGCTTACTGTAATAACTCTGAAAGATTTTTTTAGAATGCACAAACCATCCAGACATCGATGAAAATGTAGCTGTTATATTATGTGGAAAACACACAAGATTTCAACGCTATTATTCAAATCAATACATGGATATAAAACATTGCCTAAGTATCATAATAATTTTTCAACAGGATTTTAAAATAAGTATAGATTATTCTTTAAAAAATCATATTCTCTCCTAATACTCTCAATCCTACTTTTAAAATCTAAAATGGTAAAATGAACATATATATTTAACACTTTATCTCATACAATTGACTATCTAGCCCATACTCGAATTCAATACTTTGAATAATATTTAGCTTCATGTTTAGATGACGTTGAATTTGGAGGACCAACACCACTGACAGCAGCGTTCATCTTAGCCACAGCATGCTTAAGACGTGAAGTAGGTAAGTTGAAATTGTTACTATTAACATTTCTTAGAATAAGTATCATATCATTTAACTATTCACAAAATATTGCGTCCGATATTTTAACAAATGTGTTGTTTCTTTGCAAACCAAGGATTTAGATCGAACAATCTTTGAAAATCATTATTGCGACTATATAAACAAAACGTTGCCTTAATATACAAGTGCTTGTTAATTATGATAATTAATAGCCATTCTCTGTAACCACTTAAACTTCGTTGCCACGCATGGTCACCGATTTTGATGAAACTTCACCCATGCTTAGTACTTGACACCAGAAACAAATATCAAACAAAATTTCGTTGCTACGTGTCTCGGTTGCTATGGCAACAGCCGGAAAAGTTTGAAAAATCGAGATTTTCAGCCACTTTAAATCTTGACTGTGGCTTAATAAAAACTAGAAAAAGCAAACAAACCATTCTCACAAAAATATGACACCTTGATGTCTTTTATACTGTAAAGAAACTGTTTAGAATATATCTCTAAGTAAGTGGTAACCAAGGGTACATTTGGAATACATTTGAAATGCTGAAATATGCTGAAAAACGCTCAGTATTCACTAATGGTAGGTGTTATATGCTCGAACTCAATCAACGACTTAAGAAAAACAATGAAAATGATTGACCTTAAGTATATAAGTATAAGCAATATTATTCTATAAATAACTTCAATGGTTGCCATGGTAACACAGTGTAACCATGCAAAACCAGTAACTAAGATTGGGTTAATGCTACTGTCTTGAGGAAAAACATGAAAATTCAAGACTGGCAAATATGCATCCTTAGGACATTGCAACACCAAAACCATAAGAAAAATTGAGTATAATTGCTACTTTGTAGTGTTACCATGGAAACAAAGTACCAGTGCTTAAAAGTGAATTATTTTCCGCTGCATTAAGAATTAAATTGCCATATAATCAAGAAACAAATTAAAGGACTCAGCTTGAATAGTACTTATCTGTTAGAACTGAAGTTGAATATCATATATTGATAAAATTTGATGAATAAAACAACACTGTTGCTATGGTTACCAAGAAGGGAAAATGTTCGATTTTGAGAACTTTATATCAATATTAAACCCTGTGTGCCAACTTCTTGCATCCACTTAGAGATTGGATGATAGTCAAAATTAAAAGTCAAACTAGCTGTTAATAAATATCAATCATAAAAGTTTTGGGAATCTACATTTAAGGGTACGTATCCAAGGAAACAAAATATTTTTCAGGTTTTTAAGCATATATTTTCTGCTTATTTCCATAGCAACGCTCTATTTAAAGAATCTAATCTGAATTTTTTCAAATGGGAAAATTTGGAGCACACCAACATCTTATGAAATTGGTCATTAGTTATGAGGAAATGAGCTTTTTTTTAAAGATAGGATCAGATTTAAACATACATAGTGTTACTTTGAAGGCTCTCTGTGGTATAAAAACCTTGGCAACCAAAATGAAATATCATATTTTTTTCTTGGTATGTGTTTCAAGGCTCTTTTTCTATTATTTGGTCACATTTCATCCTATAATTGCTTTTTATTTTTACGTGTATAACTTAATAAAATTCAATGAATATTTTTTTTACTTTTGAATACTTTGTTACCATAGTAACGTATGTAATAGTTGATTTACCAAACATGTTTATCATGCATTTGAGACATCTGACCTTCAACTTTTGGAAACAGTCATTGACAATTGTTTGCTTTGCCGAAAATGTTAACTATGGTGCTCTAAACATGTTTAAAAATGCCATTTTTCGAACTTTAAGACATGTTGCCATGGTAACTATAAAACATAGCAACCAATTTTTGCCTGATTTCAGTTTAGGGTATCAATGACATTCATCATAGAGAGTTTGGAGAAATTCTGAGACTATGCGTGCCACAGCTCCTATATAAAATTTCAAATCATTACAGAGAATGGCTCTTAATATCGAAAGGCGTTCTTCCTTTCTGAAATAAAATAAATTGACGGATAATCTAGCATAATGTGCAAAACAAATAAAGAATGATCGACTCAAAAAATGCTTCGCAACACACTGCATCATATTCTCGTTAACTTTTATAATAAAACCTCTTGAACCATTCTTAAATAGGACATACCAAAAGAATAGGAGACTTTCATGTTCATCCAAGAATAATTCTTATTTCGGACGGTAGACCAACTGATTTTAGTGCTACTGGTGACGTTGAAGATTCATCGGCTTATGAAACTGAAGAGGTAGTCCTATAATTTCTAAAACGAGGTGAATTACCAATTGTCAAACAAACTGCTGAGACGAATATCAACAGTCTCATTTTAAGTCATCATATCGTAAGTTCTATGGTTGATACAATGACATTGTCACTAACTACAATTTTTCATTAAGTCATGACTGACTTCTTTATACCAAATTTTAGGCCATAATGTACAAATTAAATTATCGACGGATTTTCCGTTATTTCCCGATCATGCCAAGGAGCACTGTTCGTTATCTCCATATGTACTCGAGATCAGAAGTCCATAAAACAATACAAAATAGGAAGCGTCGTTGTTTATTGTATATCATACTGGTTTTAATAAAGCGTCGATTGTCATTCTGTAAACTTTTTCAGGATAAGACTCAGATGCTTGATTATACGAGAGGTATTGGAAAAGTAAATCCTATCTTTTGCATCCCTGTGGGGAGAAGTCCTGATCTGGTATTTGTCATTCATTTATACTTATGGTTATGAAAGTTTACGTAAGCTTGTATATTTTCATGTTCTGTAAAAACCTTTAAAATTTAATTAGACGTTACATAATATAGAGCAATTAGAGTTAATTTGATCTATATATTCGTAGATAACTCTAGATTTCATGTCTGCTCAATCCAGGGGAGGGAAGATTGTATATCCTAAGGAAGCAAGACAGTTAGCAAAGTATTTTGAAAATATTGTAAGTTAAAAAGCCAAAATAAATTTTGGAAGTTTCTTTAATTGATTTTCTTTTCTGAAACATGTACATGTATATGTATTTATTTGAATCAAATTTTTGTTCTAGAAAACTGCTTCTATGTTATCGTTTACAATGAAAAATGATGGTTTTGACCGCGAAATGATTCTGACATTGCTGGCTTGCAAATTTCCTGAAAGAGAGTTTACAGAAATTGATCAGGTAAAATGGAAATTAAAAAGATTAACCATGCATGTACAAAACTAAATTAAAATATGGATTATTGTTAACTTTCAAATATTTTCATAAGTCCTGATAAATCATGTATTTAGCTCATCTGAGCTCAAAGCAAGTGAGCTTTTCTTTAGCTTTTTTTTAAATTTCAAACTCAAATACAAGTTAATACCCTTAAGGATATTCGATCCTCAGCCAGGAAGGATAACTCCAAAAATTAACATTTAATTTGAAATGCCTCAAAATGAAGCTTGAAAATGAAATTTTTTCATGCAACAATTTTCATTTTATTCATCTTTATTAGATTCAAGGTTTTTTGGAAGTCTTAGAAAAGGTCTTATAAAAGCTGACTTTTGTACTCTTTAAAAGGAAAAAAAAAATAATACAGTTTTAGAGAAATAAGATTTTCTTGAATCCAGCCTTTGATACCAATGTTAATAGCATGATATGAAATTAGAAATGATTTGTCGTGTCTTGCAATGAAAGCAAAAGCCTTTCACACTATGTATTATAGAATACATGACGGAAATAGAAGACAAAAAATACAAAATAAGTATAAAAATCATGACAATTTCTCTGAATGCCTGGATACCTATCGTTTTTTAACCTAAAATACATTTGTTGATAAATTTGCAATTAGAAAATGCATATATTCCAGTTCGCTTTTTCTGCAAAAATATAGGAGATTTGACAATTTTCCCTATGTAATATGATCACTTTTAATCTTTTACTTTAAAGATATACTGTGGATAAATTTATACAACTTTGTGTATTCAGAGATACTTTTATGGGTATTTTGATTACTTAACTGCTAATTCTATAAACCTGAGAATCGGACTACCTTAAAATGTCTTAAATATAATTTTTTAGAAAGATATAGTTAAAATATGTTCAAAGAAGTCACTTTGCAAATCATGGGATGAAATATGTACAGAACTTGATGATGAAATGAATTACATATTCCAAGAAAGAGATCCAGCAATGCTTCCTTTGGGGAGCAGAGTCAAGCGTGGACGTGATTGGGAATGTAATAATCAGGATAACAATGGGCCAGGAACGGTTATTGGACACTCAGAAAAAAGTAAATCTCAATAAAAATTTAATGAAATTACTCAATGGTAGTTTCATTTAAGATGTTTAAACGACTTGACAATTCAAAATACTGTAAAATAATGTAGTAAATCATCGGGTTAAATAAAATTTCCTTCTTTTTTATTATAAGGTTCCTCCACTCTGAAAATATCAAAACATATCTCTTCTAAGAGATGTCTGATGTTCTCTTTTAGTTGGCTGGTTAAATGTAGAATGGGACACTGGCTCGAGATATCCATACAGATACGGACCTATAATAGATAAATATGATGTAAATTTATGTAACGAACCTAGAATTTTATACAAAGAAACTATTGCTGTTGGTTCTCTCGTCAAAAAAGGTAACAATGATAAAACAATCAGTTTCTAAAAAGCATAAAATTTGATGCACAATGTCTTCTATATACGAGCTAGGAAGGCTAACGCTGCACCAGCAGTAGTGCCAGAACTTGTCTGGACTAGATTAGCTAGCTCAACTAGGTAAGGCATTGCTCAGTCTTAAGATGGGTGATTGCTTAGAAATAATTATAAGAATGTGAATTTTAACCAGGCCCAGACTGGGATTGGAGATACCAGGAAAAGAGTAACCTGAGTATAGGATCAGTTTACAGACGTAAACACAATGGAATCGTGCTTGTGAGTTCGTAAGATTGTTAATATTTCACTCTCTTCCGTCGGTTTTTTTAAATAACATTTTGAATTTATTCAAATTATAATTATGGTCAAATTTTTGCAAAATTAAAATTCATATTTATTATACTGAACATGTATGTCGAATTTTCAAAAAACACAGGTTTACTTAACATTTTTCTGTCAAAGTCGGATCCATCCATTTCACATTACAAATGAAAGAAGTCTGACAAAGTAATTTCAAATCTTACTCACACAAATAACGATTTTGTCTTCTTACAGGTACGATGGCAAAACGGCCAAACAACAGAAAACAGATTTGGATATCGTGGGAAATATGATCTACAGGTTTGGTAAATATCCGTTTCCAATACATTGCATATTATTCTGTCATGTCCAGTTGTATTCAGCGATAAAGGCCCATTGTATCAATTGACATCACTACTTTTTACTAACAGCTTCAAAAGCTATACTCCTTATTTTATTTTAATTATTATATATCTCAAAGTGATTTATTACGCTAAAACTTTTCCAACTCAGGATTTACAAATAATTTGATTTATCCTTTATAAGTTATGTTCTATAAATGTATAAAATCATAATTGGTGAGTACCATTATTTAAACAGCGATCCTTTCTCACCGGAAGCTGTTGAGTATCTCCAAGAACAAATCAGAAAGGCAGAACTTAATGAGTCATCTGTGAAACTTTCTGAAAGTTCTCCGTCAAATGGTACGCTTCTCAAGAATTCTTATCTTATATACATGTACTTTTATTTAAATTAAACAGACATATAATTCTTTTAAAAATATATGACTGAGACTTCTTTTTGTTTCACATAGAAGCGTGTGCATCTGAAAACGATATTGATATTAAATCCAGCAAGATTTGCAAAAATGCCAGTGCTGGACTTTCTCTCTTGACATTGCCTAAAGGGAAATATTTCAAAAACGAAAAAGTTGACGACAAATCAACTGATGTAGAACCTGATGGAAGTTTAGATTCATTATCTTTTTCTGCATTAGATCAGTGGCATTGGAAAGATAAACAAGGCCAGTGGAACGTGTATCCAAGAAAAATAAATGATAAAATTAACAGATGTTATAAACGAAATCCTAATTCTACTGTTATTGTTACAATCGAAGAAAACACGTAAGTGAAAAGTTTGTTGTAAAACACGAATAAAAAATGATTGCTATTCTAAATATAAATCTTTCTAAACAAATAGAATAATGTTTTATTTTAGATACAGAGTAGTCATGGCCAAAGGTATACAGATAAACTTGACGACAAGAGAGGAATCAGAAGTCAAAATTGTTAAAAACTAGTACATAAATAAAATTACATCGTGATTGGTTTGTGTGTTTGTCGTTTGTGTGGGTATGTTCACAAGCGTGTAGAATTTAAAGTGATTTGATTATAAGTTTTATTAACTAATGCAAGAATTAAGAAAATAAAAGATGGTCATCCATAGTTTTATTTATATAACAAATATATTGCTGAGTAATAATTTTTACCATCAATGTATTAGGATTTATACCCGATTCAATTGAAATAATATCAATGTATGAATTCGTCTAGCAAATCTAATAGTTAAAATTAATATAGATATTGATATGTATTGGAAATAGATGAAAAAAATATTTAAATTTACCTGCATATTCAATTTTTTTTCAAAGAGAAGGTTAATTTCCAAATTCTTAATTAGAAAATATATCCAAGGAAAACTATCAACAGTTAGTAAATATTTCCTTTCAATTATGCTACAATATATTCAAGAAGTGGTGTATATCGAATATGGACTTTTAAACAAAATTCTGATTGAAGATTAAAAGTCTCAAAACCTTTAAATACCAGAAATATGAAAATGCCTTTTTCTATGGCTTTGTCTTATACAGGTGTTGCTTACTACTTCTCGAAACAAGATCTCACCTCTGCTGTAATCAGAGACCTATTGCTATATATTTCTGCTTTTCACGATTCGATCACCAGACAGTGTTTTTAATCTCTAATTTTACATTATATCAATATTTTATGTACAGTGGCTGCAACGTTATTGTTGACAAACCAATCGTGTAGAATCGTTCGTGTATCGTGCGTGATCGTTCGTGTAACGTGCGAGATCGTGTATATATCAGACTCAATCGTGTGCTTTTTTAATCGTGCGAGATCGTGCGTTTAGAATCGTGTAAATTTCGTTTTGTAAGTTTTTATCGGAATGTTATTTGTAAAATAAGCATTTCCCTTGTTTGTTTTTCTTAATTTATTTATTTAAATCCAAATACAATGAATGAAGCGCAACATAATAGAATGCAGAACGAACTAATTATCGCACGTAAATAAGCAATATAGTAAGTCGTACAATATAAAGTTCTCGTCAAATACCGCGATCAATATTGTGATAAACCGTACTTAGATATTTAACGCTGATTTTCATTATTATTTACTTCTTATTGTGGTCAGGATAATCTTGAAATTAATGCATCGAAAATAAATATTTTTTTTTACAAATAAATAAACATTTCTCAATGCTTACATAACTATTTAGTCGACGAATATACATGCACACAACATGATTTTCGGGGTTTTCATTATCTGTGTTTATCTCTTGAGTTTATTTTTAATTAATTAATTTTAAATTTCTGCAAATAAAAAAGTTGAATAATTGGCAAGTTTATTTTTAGAGATTCGCAGACATTGAATCAATGGAAGCATACGGATAAGATTTGTAATCATAACTTAAGTCATTCCATGCTGCCATTTTTATTCAATCGTATCCCCCTTTCTGCATATCATGAAATCCAATTCAGTCAAATTATACGACATTATACGATGTACATCTTCTGATAGAGCGAACAAAATCCGTTTTCTTAGGTCGGAGAATTACCTTAGAAATAATTATTTATAATCTAATATTAAGTCTTACATATATTTAGCTACAGAAATATCAATTTCCGGTTTTTTTCCAAGTCTATGAAATAATATTGATAATTCTTTGAAATCTTGACTTAGTATTAAGCCGTATATCGTTTTGAAAATATTGATTCCTAAATATTTTGAACTATTTTAAATGAAGAATCGTGCGTTTGCATTAGCAACCGTGTAAGATCGTGTAACGTGTAGAATCGTGAACGTGAAAGATCGTTCGTGTAACAGATTTAATTGTGCGTTAATCGTGCGGAATCGTTCGTGTAACGTGATCGTTCGTGTAAGTTGTCAACAATAACGTTGCAGCCACTGTAATTTCTTTCATTTGAAAACGGTCAACGTGTTAAAAATTAACGAATTAATGGACATAAAAGGACATTTTTAAAAAAAATTTCAATGCATGTTGGAAACTAGACATTTACAAAATATGGCACGGTCTTTTAGAAAATATGTTCTTCAGAGCGTTGTGATTGCCATAGAATACGAAAGCCCAGAAGGCTCATTCGAGATTCGAGTTTCAAAGTACGAGATTCGAAATTCGAGATTCGAAATTCGAGTTTCGAGATTCAAGATCCAAACTAACCAATCAGAAGCGAGTTTCAAAGTACGAGATTCGAAATTCGAGATTCGAAATTCGAGATTCGAAATTCAAGATCCAAACTAGCCAATCAAAAGCGGGTTCAACATTTGATTACTCCCCTTTATTATGTTTTTACTATGAAGAAATCGTTTAAAATAATTATAACTAATGGGTCATTTAATTATATTACAATGTAAGAAAGAGTGTTATATATATTAGAAGGAAATTTTAATAATTATTGGATTTTTGATCAGAAAAATATACTTCAATCTATATTATAGCTTCTTAGATATTAAAAAAATTACTTATATCATGAGTATATATATTTATTTGTATTGTCTTCTAAACTTAATTTTTATGTATTTTCCCGCATAGGAAAACCAAATGTACTTGTGGACAGGGCATCCCCCCTTTCGATATTCAACCCCAGGGCTAATTGGACTTTTTTCACAACATATATCTAATACACTTATTCATCGTGTGTTCAATGCCAAAAAAAAAATCGTAAAAACCCAGAATAATCGCTCAACACAAAAAATA
>NW_026935476.1:0-66739 GCF_032062105.1 Saccostrea cuccullata
GAAAATACGGAAATCGGAAATACGTTAGTTTGAAATTTAACAGTTAGTTTTCGTTATGATCTGTCTTAGTTTCACCCTTTTGTCGCTAAATAAGAGAGAGATTTCAAACACATAATCGATGTCAGGTTGCCAAAACGCTGTGGTATTATGGAATGACAAATACCTTGTTGTTAAATCATGTTTTATGTAATCAGAAAAACAGTTTTCTCATTTAATATATGTAAAATTGATGGAAAGTGAAATCTCACTGGCAAATGCCGAATCTCACGGACAAATCTAATAACAAATACTGAGAGACAGCGTTATAGGTAAACAGGTCTGTAAAACGATCGCCTGCGTCCCGCCATTATTCCCGCACATTACACAAGATGGAATTTTCCCAAGTGACGCTTTCAGGTTCACGGTGAAAACACAAAACAATATATTACTTTACCTATCTCGGACAATGCACGGGTTGTCGCTACGTATTCTGTCGATGGAAGACTTCTGAAACAGATTATTTAGAAGATATCTTCAAAACACCTTCTCTTAGACTCAAGGTTGCCTCTGTTTACAGAAAATAAGTTAGAATGCGCATGCGCATTCAGTAATTTTGTAAATCGGGTTGCTATAAATAACACCCGGAGTCACCGCTATGCGCATAATGAAAGTAATTACAAGGCAACATATATGAATTATTTATTGGCATAAATCATTATAGTTACTGTGACAATATTTTTTTTTTAAATTCAAAGAAAATCAAAGCTTCTGCACAACATGTACCAAAAAAGTCATCACTGTGCATTTTCATTATTCTTATGATATTTAATTAAATATCAAATCTTAACAAAAGCCAGTAATTATTTCTTTGTTACTGTGTTTAGTGATGTTCGACTGTCATACAGATGAATACGTAATATACAGAGACAAATTCAAACAAATCAAAAATAAGTATTAAAATTGGATTGTATTGTTATTTTCAAGTGTTGTATACACTGTTTTTTCTGTGATGTAGTATTCACAACCAGAATACACTTACAAGATGCTAGTATTCATTAAATAAACAGTACATGTTGATATAATTCATTCAAGAGCAACTTGAAATTTCCAACACCTGTTTGTGTTATGTTGCATAACTATCTGCATTTTAGGTAGCTAGACGTAAACAATTTCTTCTGTTCTTTGGTACAGGAAGATGCCTTCAAATGATGAGTGTACTTTGTTTATAAGAATAGAAAGGGTCATTCCAATCCTCATGCAATCAAAAATCATTCATTTGTAGCATAGCCTGGAAATATAAATGAATCAATATAAAATATGTCTCAATTCGATTTGTATAAATGAAAATGCTCATATTTGTCAATGCATTTCACAGCTCTTTCTTTCTTTCTCTCTCTCTCTGTTTATACATGACGGATATGTGAGATAACGAACATTATTCAAAATCAAAGTCCATAAAACAATATAAAATAAGAGCAGAGCGATTTTACTGACAAATTGTGATCAGAGAAGCTCACTTGAGCTTTCACAGACCTGTTTACCTATAACGCTGTCTCTCAGTATTTGTTATTAGATTTGTCCTGTGAGATTCGGCATTTGCCAGTGAGATTTCACTTTCCATCAATTTTACATATATTAAATGAGAAAACTGTTTTTCTGATTACATAAAACATGATTTAACAACAAGGTATTTGTCATTCCATAATACCACAGCGTTTTGGCAACCTGACATCGATTATGTGTTTGAAATCTCTCTCTTATTTAGCGACAAAAAGGGTGAAACTAAGACAGATCATAACGAAAACTAACTGTTAAATTTCAAACTAACGTATTTCCGATTTCCGTATTTTCAAAATGGCAAAACGTGAGACGTATTTTAAACTAAAAATCCGTACAAATTACGGCGAAATCGTAAGAGTAAACAGGTCTGCTTTCAGCTCAGCCTCAGGTGATTTAAAAATTGTTTAATTGAAAATAAAACTGATTTCATATGACGTAAATTTATATTGAATATATAAATATTCCAAATTGATATAAACATGTAGTATTTGTAATTTTACTGCTTAAAGAGGCTGGGTGGTCGTTGCCATTTTTAGACTGTTTTGATCTCCATTAGAAGAGCTCCATATAAAGATATAATAAAATGATCCAATTTTAAAGCTAAAATTTATGAAATTTTTCTTTGTCAAATGATAGTTGACAGTTTAAGGATATCATATCCCAAAATTTAAGTTATATCTGGTGGTTATTAAAAAAATAATTGGTTGACCCCCTAGCCTCCTTAGATCTAACAAACATCTTACCATTTCATGGAATAGGCAGTGAAAACAACACATATGTATCAAATATAAATAAACCTGAAAAACAAAAATGTACACGTCATTTGAAATGGATTTAATCAGAGAAAAAAATAAATTATAGATTTAATCTGTTAAAAAGGAAAGAATTTACAAAAGTAGTAATAAAGGCTTATTTTTTTTTACTAGCCCAGTGTCCAATGCATTACCTGAGGATAATTCCACACGAGTTTCATAATTCCTGGCACAGTGGTTCTTGAAAATAAGCTTTTTAAAAGATACAATTAATTTTTCGCTAATTCATCATCTCCCCTTGGAAAAGGGCATGACCCCTCATTTGAACAAACTTGAATTCCCTTCACCCAAGGATACTTTGTGTGTGGCAAGTTTTATTGAAATTGGCCCAGTGGTTCTTGAGAAGAAGATGACATTGTAAAAAAAATTCCTATCTTCTTGCCACGTTTTGAATAAATTGATAGCCCATATTGTCTTCTGCCCCAGACCTGCCTACCCTTTTTAGCTCTTCTGAGCCAAAGGCTCAAAGAGCTAATGCTATGGCCATTTGTGCGGTGTGCGTTAACTTTTTAGAATATGGGCCATAACTCAAGAACCCCTTGGCCAATCAGTGTCAAATTTGTCACAGGGTATCCTTGGCCCAAGGGCTACCATTTATACTAAAATAAGGGTTGGGACCCTAAAACAAGGGGAGATAATTAGGAAAATGAAACCAAAAGTACTGGTTGCTAAAAAATCTTCTACTCCAGAACCACCAGGCAGATTTTCACCAAACTTACATACAAGGGTCAGGATATGTTGAAGATTAAAAATTGTTCAAGGCGTGACCCTGGGGCAAAGGGCGTGGTCTCAAGGTCACTTTAAAGTTGACCTAAATTTACAATTAATAAAAATGTCTATATTTTGCTTACTATAAGGACTAGGATCATCAAATCTTGTAAGTTGATGCATCTTAGGACTTCACATCATGTTAATTCAAAAGTAGGTCACGGTGACCTACTTTTTAAATTTTGCTGGCGTTTGTTTTCAAATTGATTTGAAGGCATATTTTGGACACCTTAAGGCCTATGATCATCAAACTTAGTCAGTTGATGCATCTTGGGTCCTGGAACAACATCAACTTAAAAGTAGGTCACCATGACCTACTTTTTGAACTTGATGACTTATCCTTTTTAAAACATTTAATACCATAATTTCAGGCACTGTAAGGGTTAGAATCATCAAATCTTGTAAGTTGCTGCATTTGGGACCTTAAAACATATTTAAGAAAAAGTAGGTCACTGTGACCTACTTTTAGAATTTTGCAGGCATTTGTTTTCAAATTGTTTAAAAGGCATATTTTGATTACCTTCAGACCTACGATCATCAAACTTGGTCAGGAGATGCATCTTGGGACTCTGAAAAATGTCGACCAAAAAGTAGGTCATGTTGACCTACTTTTGACATTTTATGGCGATATTTAAGTATCTAAGGTAGTTATTGGCTTAGACTCATCAAACTTTCTGAGTTCATACCTCTTGGGTTTTCGGAGAGTGACACCAAAAATTAGGTCACTGTGACCTAATTTCGACATTTTATGGCTATATTTAAGTATCTCCAGTACTTATTGGCTTAGAATCATCGAACTTAGTCAGTTGATGCTTCTTGGGTTTTTGGAGAATATCGACCAAAAAGTAGGTCACGGTGACCTACTTTTGACATTTTATGGCTATATTTAAGTATCTCCAGTACTTATTGGCTTAGAATCATCAAACTTAGTCAGTTGATGCTTCTTGGGTTTTTGGAGAATATCGACCAAAAAGTAGGTCACGGTGACCTACTTTTGACATTTTATGGCTATATTTATATATCTCTAGTGCTTATCGGCTTAGAATCATCATACTTTGTCAGTTGATGCATCTTGGGTTTTCGGAGAATGTCGACAAAAAGTAGGTCACAGTGACCTACTTTTGAGATTTTATAGCTATATTTATGTATCTCTAGTACTTATCGGTTTAGAATCATCATACTTATGCATCTTGGTTTTTCGGAGAATGTCTATCAAAAAGTAGGTCACGGTGACCTTTTTGAATATCTCAGGTATTTATTGGCTTAGAATTATCAAACTTGGTCAGCAGATGCATCTTGGGACTCTAAAAAATGTCAATTAAAATTAAGGTCACAATGACCTACTTTCGACATTTTATGGCTATATTTAAGTATCTCCGGTACTTTATTGGCTTAGAATCATCAAACTTTGTCAGTTGATGCATTTGGGGTTTTCCGAGAATGTCAACCAAAAAGTAGGTCACGGTGACCTACTTTTGACATTAAATGGCTATATTTATGTATCTTTCTAGTACTTATCGGTTTAGAATCATCATACTTTGTCAGGTGATGTATCTTGAGTTTTCGGAGAATGTGGACCAAAAAGTAGGTCACGATGACCTACTTTGAATATCTCAGGTATTTATTGGCTTAGAATCATCAAACTTTGTCAGTTGATGCATTTTGGGTTTTCCGAGAATGTCAACCAAAAAGTAGGTCACAGTGACCTACTTTTGACATTTTATGGCTATATTTATGTATCTCCGGTACTTATTGGTTTAGAATCGTCATACTTTGTCTGTTGATGCATCTTGGGTTTTCCGAGAATGTCAACCAAAAAGTAGGTCACAGTGACCTACTTTTGAATATCTCAGGTATTTATTGGCTTAGAATTGTGACCGCGCGCTGGTCTGTCTTAGACATAATTCGGCGGTGCACATTCATTTGGGGAATTTAGCTCAAGGGTTTGGGGAATATTCCAAACCAATCGTCCAATTATCCAGGGTTAACAATGACAGTTTATTAAAGTAATGATGAATTCCAACAACATAACACATAAATATGCAAGTCCAAGTCCTAACTAAAATTTAGATAAAGTTGGCCTAAATAGAGAAATAAAATAATAAAGGGTTCTTAGTCTAATTCCCTACATGGTTCTTAACACATCAGCTCATTAGTTCTGTCACTCTGATGTCTCTTAACTCCCTGTATTCTAAACTATATATTTTAACTATAATTGTAAGGAATTACTCAATATGAAAATAGCCATAGGCAGAACTTATCAAATAAGCAATTTAAACAATAACTACTCAGGTGTCATCCTTTGATGCCAGGAAGTCAAAGAAGATTATTTAATTAATCTAACACCTAATCAGTGACCATTGCCATAAGGCAGTTTCAGTTTCAATAATTTACAATTACTAAAAAAGCACTAAATATTTGAGGGGATTAAGAATTTGACAGGTGTTGTGTTGGTTTAGCTTCACTATTTGTGGACAAATAAATTTAGATATTAAGAATTATCAAAGTAAATGAATTTGATGCATGATATGAACAATTATTAAATAAACAATTAAAAATATGTAAAATAAGTATCAAAAGTGAAATGGTGATAGAATTATCAAACTTGGTCAGCAGATGCATCTTTGGACTCTGAAAATGTCAACTAAAATGTAGGTCACGATGACCTACTTTCAACATTTAATGGCTATGTTTAAGTATCTTGGTATTTATTGGCTTAGAATAATCAAACTTTGTCAGTTGATGCATTTTTTTTAGAATGTAGACCAAAAGGTAGTCCTAATTGGCTAAGAATCATCAAACTTTGTCAGGTGATACAAACTAGGTATTAGGATACTTAGGGTTAGAGGATTCAAATACAAGTGATAGGTTGTACAATTTATCAGAAGAGTGATTCAAGGCCCTTGGGCCTCTTGTCACTGCAATGGTGTACATTTTTGGTGGAATTTAAGAGGTAAAAGCGCAATCAATCATGTTATCCTATTTTGTTGTTTTTACTATAATACTTTATTTTCTTTCAAAAAACTACCGAAATTGTGTATTACTAAACAAAGCTTGCATAAACTTTCTTTTTCGAATCATTCATTGGCAAAAAGGTGTTGTAAAATACCAGCATCCTTCATCAAACTCAATACAACCGTACACCCTTAATGAAGCATTTGGTCAATTTGTATCAAATCTCTTAATTGAAGGCTTGCGTTTGCATGTTTACACACATCGTACAATATAACATTGTATTTTATCTTTTGAACACTCTCATTTCTCTATTTTGTTTGTGCAATGTAAAATAAACTAAATTGAGCATAGGAATGACTGTACTTTATTGCAATATCATTTAATAGTTAACGTAAGTAGTGCCTTATCGTTTTCTTCCGAATCTTCGCCATAGCAGTTTACATGTAACTACGAGATATATTACGTATGTCATCGAACGAGTCCATTAGTAATTACGTTTATTCATACTTTTCTTCATTTCACCAGGTCTTACTTTAACTCTAAATTTAGCCGTTCATAAATGATTTTAAATTAATATGTTCTATATAGCGTTTATCTTTTCTAGGTAATTCAGAAACGAATAGATGGGTCCCTGACCTTTGATAAAAATTGGGATGATTATAAGAATGGTTTTGGTGCACCTGAACAGAATGTCTGGATAGGTAAATATAATTCATTGATCTGCTACACATTTTGATAAATGAGAATTAAACTGAAATTTCAGACTTGGCAGAAAATCGATGATCTGATTTTTAGACAAAATTTGATTTGTTTTAATCTTATATGTAGCTATTGAACTCTAGAATTAAAAGCACTTAATAAAAGGGAAAAAATTGACTTGACAATACCCAGTCTCCTGAAATAGCTAGTGTTCCATCAAATACAAAAGCTGCTTAAAGATAAATTATAGATTAAACAACGGTAGAGTACATCAGGCTTTAGAATATTGATACTTCTTTGGTATACATTTATTACAAAACTGAAAAAATAATTAGCATGATATTTAAGTACACTTATCAATGAATTTCGTATATACCTATTACAGGAAATGACGTCATCCATCAGTTGACCAAGGTTTACAACTCCTCCCTCTACGTTTCCATCACGTTATTGAATGGCACAACACTGTACGAGCTATACAATCAATTTTCTGTTTCTGATGAAGCAAACAAGTATCAACTGTCTGTCTGGACGTGCCACGGGAACTTTAGGTAAGTGAAAAGTGGAACTTGTACCTTATTTACAAGCCAGAGAGAGAGAGAGAGAGAGAGTCCAAAAGACAAAAGCGAAACAGTGTTTAATAATAATTTTTATGATAACAGTAACAAAAAAATGTACCTATGTTATATCAATTTCTGAAATGTTATGACTGTATTATATCAATGCTGTGCTAATTTGTGTTTAGTGATCTGGCATTGTATTTTACTTAGACTTACATGGGCACAGCGCCCTTTTACTAAATATTCCTCTTGAAATATTGTATTCAAGCCAGATCCATAGATTTCAGTTTAATCAAATCTTTACTTTTTTAAATAAATGCATAAATAGGTTAAGCTTTTTGGGGAAAAAATTGCTTTTCTTACATGATAAAAAAAATGAAATTCCCTTATACTTTGTATAGCATTGTATATGTTTATTTTACCCCCCGCTTGAAAAGTGGAAGGGTATACTGTAATCGGTATGTCCGTCCGTCTGTCTGTTACGCTTTGGGGTATCAATCTCTTATCCGCAACTCTTCTTATACCACTGAGTGAAATTCAATGAAACTTTCACAGAATCTTTATTACATATTGCCATTAATTGTGCATTTCCTATTTTACTTTTTGACCCGACACATATTTTGAGTTTCCCGGCCACAGCAAAACAGGGTTTTGCCATTATAACCTATTGGAGGCGGTGGTATCATTTTGTGAGCTCATTGCTCACAGTACCTGTAGTTATTATATCTGCTGAAACTTCATATTCTTAATTTTATTTCTATGCCCCTCTTTGAAGAAGGGAGGGCATATTGCTTTGCTGCTGTCTGTTGGTCCACTTAGTTTCCGTTTATTCTCTTCACAACCGTTGCATATACTGAAATGAAATTTGGTTTACAGATATATCAGATAAATAGCTAGGTCAAGTTTTGTTTTGGGTACGATGACTCAATTTTCGACAGTTATGTCCCTTGGACTTAGAATTTTTTAAAAAATTATTTGCAGTTTCCGTTCATTATTTACGCAGAGATTGCACATACTGAGGTGAAATTTAGTATACAGATTAATAACATGAATATCGAGGTCAATATCTGTTTTGGGTATACAGTGATTTTTTTAGGGCCGATTTGGGGCTGAAATTCGGCCCCAGTCCCAATTGAAAATTTGCCTGTATTTTCCCAAAATGTAGTTGAAGTTTTCCCAAAGAAAAACTTACAAAATATGTGGTCAAATTCAGTTTGTTTATTGCGTGTTTTTCAGGGAAGTTCAAGCAGATTTGGTTGTTCAGCCATGTTTGATTTCTTCATAACTAGATAATTCATACCACTTTTGTTCTTGATGCAAATAATTAGATAATTCATACCAAGAAGAGTCTTGAGTTGTAATAATTATTTGTTAAAGTAGTACAAAGACAAAAAGAAAACTTTTTGACAATGCTTTTTAAGTGACTTGGTTTTCTTTGAGATTCCCAATTTAGCCCAATTGACGCTGAAATTCCCAATTCTAAGGGCCCAGGCCCCCAGTCCCAAAGTACTGAAAAAAAACACTGGTATAAGCGCGCCATTTTTATAATTATGCCCCTTGGACACAGACAGCTTCCAATTATTTGCAGTTTCCAATCATTTTCTTTGCAGAGGTTGCACATACTGAAATAAAATTAAGTATACAGATTCATCAGATTATAATCTAGGTCAAGTTCTATTTTTGGTGCGATGGCACCCTTTTGGATTTAAAAAAATCCAATTTAAGGGGGGAGGGGGTGAGTGTTTTAAACATCTTTTGGTTTTTTTTTATCCTACAGGTGACAGTATGCTAAATACAGGTCATTCTTGGGCCAATCTGTCTGGGTTGTACTTCAGTACCCCAGAGATAACGACGGATGGAGGTACGGTAACTGTGCTGCTGACGTAGAGATAAGAGGAGGCTGGTGGTTTAATGCAAGTCATCTGGCCTTCCTAAACGGTCAGTGGTCCCCTTTATACTGGGACGATCCCTGGGAGCTATACCGATTGGGACGTCTGTTAGAGGGACGGTGATGATGATCCAACGTCACTAGGTAAACAGCAGTCATTATGTAAACGTACTGTATATACTCGTATATACTGTTCATATATATATATTACTTATAATTATTTATTGTCCATATTTCATCAATAGATACATCATTCATTCATACATATCTTTTTGAAATATTCTATATTTATAGAAATATTATTTGCATCTTAATTATTTTTTTTTAAATTCAAAATTATATATGTAGGACTCAAAAGTCCGATGGTTTGCACCAAACTTCTATGGTTTGACGCGCTCAAGTCAAACCAATTAATGTGTATGACGTCATTGTACTACTGCACCTAACTGCAATGTCGCACCATGCCAAGGTCTTTTAGAATAAGTAATTATAAATAAATATCATCATGCGAAAACTAACCACAATTGCGCTGAAAGGTGCGAAACTATAAGAAACTAGAATTGTTCGAAAAATGTGTAAGAACCGAGGTTGGATGCGAGACTAACCTCAACAACTCGACTAGTGTGCGAGGACTAACTCTAAATCTCAAGGGTTGGTGCGAAGCAAGGACTATCCCTAAGCAGTCAAGTTGTGTGCGAGGACTATATGTAATCATCACCAATAAATACGCAAAATTAATAAAACTGTATGCGAGGACAAATTCAGAGATGATGGCATTTGAATGCAGGACAACGGCGTCGAGGATTAGCGTGGGATCATTATGACGTCATAGCGTTACTTGTTTTTCTGCACCATCAGACTAAGTGTGTCACACCATCGCACTTTCACGAAGCGCGTCACACGAGCCAACGGACTTTGGCGTGACCATCGGACTTTGGCGTCTGTATCGACTTCAAACCATCAGGGTTTGGCGCAGACCATCGGGCTTTGGAGTTTTACATATATCTTGTGTCCTTTATTCTAGATGCCTAGAAATTTATATCGTTTCTGATGGATAAAATTATATTTTCTAATTTTTATATTTATATAAATCTTGATTTGTTTATTTGTTCACAGATTGGTATTTTAAGAAGAAGCCACAATTGATGACCCACAAACGCTGAGAACATTGCTTTGATAAAAGGGACAATTTTCTTTTGTGTCTCAGAATTGGGTTCCTTTTAGATTACAAAGTTATTAAGTGTCATTACAACCTCATAAGTGGTTAAAATTGAGTGTTATTTATTAATTTATTAATCTAATCCTGTGGTTTTCAAAATACAGTTTTTGTGAATGACAGTGTCCAAACAACTACCGGTTGTTTTCTGGAAGGAGGAATCTCTTATATCCCGTTGAGTCTTGAGATCAACTGAGCTGCTGTAAATCTCCATCTCTTAATTCTGTGACTGCATTTGACTTGGCACTAAATTAGGTTCGATGTATTCTCGGCACCCTGTGAATTTGCCTTCCGCTGGACTTTAGAAAAGAACAGTTACTTGACGTTTTGCACATCCTTTTAATCTTGTTTACAAGGCATTAATTACAATGAGTGATCCTGTTGATGTTTTATTAAAATAAACAGAAAACAAGGAAAAAGTTATTTTTATGCCCTATGATTTAACCATTCTGCCTTTTATATTGTATGTTATTAAATAAATTATTTATTAAAATCTACAGTGCTATGACAATGCGTTGCATAAAGTAAACCTTTTTTGATGATAACTTCTTAAAGTTGTATGAAAAGGACGAGAATTGGAAAAAATTTTAAGTTAACGTCAGTTTCTAGATTTATCTCTCCTTCTTTATACATACATGTAATTACCATCGCTAATGTGACACTACAATACATTTCAATGGCCATTTAAGGACAGATGATACAAACTATTGTCAAAAAATTTGAAAATAACAACTTGGTCATGTTTAAATGAGTAAAATGAATAACTTTCACCGCGTACTTTTTAATTTTTAGCTCTACTGGTCAGAGACCAGAGGAGCTCTGCGATAGTAATGCGTCCGGCGTCCGTCCGTCTGTCTGTCTGTAATTTTTCAAAACGCTATCCTCCTACAATTTTAGTCTGATTTCAATATTACTTAGCACACAAGTAGACTACACTAAGATACATCGAATAGTGCATCGGTTTTTAATTTCGATGAACGGTGTTGCCATGGTTACTAAAAATAGAATTTTCTGTGAAATTTCTTAAAAACGCTACTCCTTCTACAGTTTTGGTTTGATTTCAATATAACTTTACACACAAGTAGACTACACTAAGATACATAGAATAGTGCATCGGTTTTTGATTTCGACGAACGGTGTTGCCATGGTTACTAAAAATAGAATTTTCTGTGAAATTCCTTTAAAACGCTACTCCTTCTACAGTTTTGGTCTGATTTCAATGTAACTTGACACACAATTAGCGTACACTAAGATACATAATTCTGATTATCAGTTTTTGATTTCGATGAACGGTGTTGCCATGGTTACTGAAAATAGAATTTTCTGTGGAGTTCCTTTAAAACGCTACTCCTACAGTTCTGGTCTGTTATCAATATAACTTGACACACAAGTAGACTACACTAAGATACATTAAATAGTGCAATGATTTTTGATAAGTACAAACCAGTAGAGCTACAGTCTCGACAGAGACTTCTGGTTTATTCAAATTTACACAAAAATGGTATTTGAAGTGAAAATATTTGTATAGATTAATAAGGATGGTTTTAGGAGGGCAAACTTTTGAAGATCACAGAAGGTTTACAATTTCTTTATATTCTAGGAATTAATTATTTGCATCATTTGCAATGAAATTAGGCCAAAAAATATACACCAATCCAGGCATCCATTTTTTGTTTGTATCATCTGTCCTTAAGGTCATACGCAACGTAGTTTGAACTTTTTTGGGTTCTTCCCTGGAGTTGAAGTGTTCCACTTAATGAAGGACCTGTGTGCAATATTTTAAATGTCTATATATGGATTTGTACACCTCTTCTAAAACAATTTTTGATAAATTAAAATCTGGAATTCGTGTTTTATAATTTTTTTTATATTTTTATTTGAATAATGCAAAAATTTTCAAAGTTCGATATCTTTTCAAAACCTCTGGTAAGGCAAGCTGATTTTTTTGTCTATGAACATATAATTATATTTTAAGTTTAAATTTGGAATGTCTTTGAAATCTATCAGTAGGTAAGGTACGTTGCGTATGTCCTTAAACGAGCGAAGGGGTTCCAACAAGGGTATTTAAAATTATTACCGAGTCTTTGTATCAAATTAAACTTGCGGAGCCTGCGCTGCTCATTAGGTGCTATCCGATCAATGGTTATCGATTTATATGGAGTTACCAACGGATGTTGTTTTAGCCCCGTAGGGATCCAGGTAAGAATAGGTCCTCAGTACCCCCTTGCTTGTCGTAAAATGGCTAAATGGGGCGATCCTTCGGATGAGACCGTATAAACCGAGGCCCCATGTCACAGCAGGTGTAGCACGATTAAGGTCCCTCCCTGCTCAAAGGCCGTAAGTGCCGAGTATAGGCCTAAATTTGCAGCCCCTCACCGGCAATGGTGATGTCTCCATATCGGTGAAATATTCTGCAGAGGGACGTTAAACAGTATACAATCAATCAATCAATCGTTTGGATAAATTCCATCACCTAGAATACAACATTCGCCAGGGAAATCTAGTTGTTGTCCTGGACTAATAGTTCCAATCTGCTGGTATATTCCAGCATCGTTCTCATGACCAAGGAAACAAGAATGGAATTCGAAATATCCCAGAACGTCGATAGGACAGGAGAGAAATTTAATCACCCCTTCCCATTCCTCGGCCAACAAAATCCTATAAAAATTAGCAACCTGTGTATTTTCAGTACTTACGGTGTTCAGAAACTGGTGAAAGTTTGGAAAGGATTGTGAAACAAGTTGTCATTAAGATGTGTTATTTTAGATTATTATACCCCTACTATAATTACTCTATATAAAATTAATACCATAAAACTGTCTGTTTCCCCGAGAAGAGACTATTGCCCTCATCTGAAGACTTCTCCCTGGAAAATCAGAGCTACTCCCTGGGACTACTCCCTTATGAATATTTATTAGTAATTTTAACCAATCAAAGTGTTCATTGGGCGAAGAGTTCAAGGAATCTCAAGTAAGTGACGTCATATTATTAGCAATGTAACTAAAACATTTCGACATGCGCCAAAATCTTACTTGAATTCTAGCAAAATGAAGACAACGATAATTCTTCGAAATGTCAGTGAAAAAACTTTTTAAAAAATAATTTGTTTTAGAACACGATACATTCCTTATCATACAGTCTGTTAATCCGCATGCATTCGTAATGATGCCTCTACAGTGTTTTTAGGTCACCTGAGTAAACTCAGGTGACCTATTGCTATCTGTTTTCGTCCGTCGTCGTGCGTTGTCCGTTAACATTTGAACATTTTCAGCTTCTTCTCTGCAACCACTGAACCAATTTCAACCAAATTTGGCACAAAGCATCTATTGGTGAAGGGGAACAAAAATTGTCAATTTCATGATCCCTGCCCCCCTGGGGCCTGAGGGGTGGGGCCAAAACCACTAAAATTAATGCAATCTTTAAAAATCTTCTTTACTCCTGGACATCAAGTAGTCAAACAGTTTGCATGATTGTAACCAGCAATGAGTCCTCTACTAAAATTGTGCAATTCATGGCCCTGGGGTCAGGGGTTCTAGTGCTAGGGCGGGGCTAAATAAGTAGGTAGGGAAAATGCATTATTTCTTTGAAAATCTTCTTCTCTGCTCCTGGGTATTAAATAAACCAACTAAGTACATAGTTATGATGAGCAAGAGTGCCTCTACCAAAATTGTGAATTTTATGGCCCCAGGGTCAGGGGTTCTTGTTTTAGGGTGGGGCTCTAATGATTATATAGTGAAATGCATGATTTCTTTGAACATCTTATCCTTTGCTCCTGGTTATTATGCTAATGATCTAATTGCATATTTAAGGCCAGGATTTATTTTATTTTCAGTTTTACAAACCCTCCGCTCAAGGTTTTGAATTTTCAGAAAAAAATATAAAAAAATTTCTTTCCGATGTCAAATTTGAGTCGGGATCGAGATTTCAAATTTACGAACTCGCACTTCCGGTTTTACGATGAAACGGCGGGTAAATAAAGCTGAGAAGATAGCAAAATTCATCGGTAAGAGTGCCATTCAAAACGTTTCACCCGTTCAAAGGACAAATAAAATGCTGACGACTTTGTTGCACAATATCATGCTGGTGAGATAATTATGTATTCCGTTTCAAAAGTAACTGTCTGTAAATTATTTTCCTCCCCCAGGTTTTAAACTGCCCGTGGTAGCTATTGCATATTGCCAGCGACATTGTTTAGGTCTCTGTTATAGCTTACAGTCTAAGCATCATTCTTCAGAAAAGGGTTGCTTATGCATCAGATGTAATGAATATAATGAATAAAACTATGGGAGAAGTTAAGTCCATTTGAGGAAGAAATAAACAATAACCTGAAGAAATAAAAAAAAATTCAACTATTAAAAGGCAAGAATATACAAATATATACAGGCATGTAGTATCATTTGTATCAGCCAGAAAAATTATTTTACACTTAAATGAAAAAATGTTCACCCTACTCCCCAATACTCCCTGTCTGTTTTATGATAGGGATTATAAGTTTAGGCATCAAGTAAATTTTGGAACAATGTCTACACATTCACCTAACACATATTTAAAAAATGAAGATATATTAAAAGATTTTTAAAGAATTGATTTTTTAAAATATATTTTGATCAACATCACAACATTTATATAACTGGCCCAAACTGGCAGATGATGAAATAAGCAATTAAATGTTCTACTTTCCTATTTGTAAGCATTATGTATCCAGTGGTAAGGAGCCTATTAGGATAGCATAAAAAAGAATGTACACATGTTAATGATTGATTAATCAAAAAAAATTTTTATTTCCTTCTCCTTCGGGACTTTTTTATTCTCATGTTCATAACTATACCTAAACATAAAAAAAAAATGCTGGCCTTATAATGAAGAAAGGGGCCTCTTTCAAAATAGATAATTTCAGGGCTGCTGGGTCAGGGGTACCAGGGGGGTACTTTGACTAAAAATAAATTAATGCTTTGAAATCTGCCCTTTGATAAGCAATGGTGCCTCTTTCAAAATTTGTGAATTTCATGGCTTTTGGATTAAAACACGAACCAAATACAATCGCTGGAAAGTTGTTACATGATACTCAGGTGACCTATAAGGCCCGTGGGCCTCTTGTTTTTTTAATGTTGGAATATCTGGTAAAAAAAATTAAATCGTTTCCACTCGGCAGGAAACTATTTCCTCCCCTCGGGGAAGCATAAATTTGCTATTTCCCTCGTACCCATTCCATAACTGTGCATTATATTACGAGGAAGAATGTCTTACTAAAACATTTGTTAACTTTGTTGATTTATCAGGGTTCTCCATGAGCTGTTTTACTGTGTTGCTCCCGACACAGTAAAATTTTCTCCGCCACAGTAACGATTCAAATTTCATGCATGCGACTCAGTAAAAATTTTGCCGACACAATAAGAGTTGTGATAATTAGAAAATCTAAACACAAAAATTCTCTCTAACTGAAACTTTAATCAAACAATTCTACCGTCTTTCAATTCAAAAAGTTATAACACTTAATTACTAAGACTTCACCTTGAGTAATCAATCAATTATCTCCTAGACCCTTGCCGGACTTGACGCATGACGGAACAAAGACAAATAAATTGTTTTCACAATTCAATGTACCGGTTAATTGGTAGTTGCAACGAAATACATTGTATTATTTATGAAAAATATTTAAATATGTCTTTCCTATAGAGCCACGCCTCTAGAATTATGAAAGCAGTGTAAGTCAAACATAACATCGTACCGAAGTCATTTAATTGATGTAAATACATTGCCAAAAATTTTGAAATTTCAGCTTGTTCAAGGAACTCTTTAAAATATTTTACTGTTCTGAAGTTCCTTTTTTGTAATGCGGTAACTCGATCAAGAAACCTGATAAATAAACATGGCAAATCTACTTTAAACAAGAGGCCCACGGGCCTTATAGGTCACCTGAGTATCATGTAACAACTTTCCAACAACTGACTTTGGTTTGACTTTTTAAACCAAAAGCCTTGAAATATTTACAACTTTGAAAGAGGCACCATTATTTATCATAACTATACATTTAGCATGCTTATTTTGGTTACTTAATACCCAAAGGCAGATCAGAGTAACAGAGAGAAAATGCATTTCCACTTTATAACCACCAGTTGTGCACACCAACCCAGAGGAACCACTGACCCTGGGGCCACATATTTCAAAATTTTGGAAATTTTATAAATTTCATTTCATCAGAAATGGGTGATTAATATCAAAGAGCAGATTTCAAAAGTATTAATCTATTACTTTATTTTCAGACTTATAACACTTCTAGTATACCGGTCCCCATAATTATGGCGCTAAAATAGGTGCCGCCGAAGGCGGTGTACAGTATATAGACGATCACGTGAGCGATCGACAAAATCGAAAAAGAAGCCACAAATTGCAAATTTGACCCCAAATTCGTCTTCCTTGTGAAAAATTGGGTTTAAAAAACTGGTTTTTAAACAGAGTTTTTTAAATGAGAATTAAAAGATTTCGTAAAATAACGTACTTGTTTAGGAAGTAAATCTCCATCTTGCGTTGTTTAGGAATGTAGTCACCTGATCAATTTCTGACGTAATCTCATAAATATTCATGAGATGCGTCACTTGTGTTTTGACGTAACGAAGAAATGTCTGATAGGACTCAAAGTGCAATGCTATTAAAATTGCGTGATTTTTGTGAGAAATACAGAGATTTAACAAATGTTAGCTAATTACTAGTCATCGATGGACTGAATTTTGCATCAATATCGATTTGAAAGGAAAAATATTCTGTATATTTGAACATGATTAGGAGGTCAGGATATCAAGCTGCAGTTAACGGTAAGTCGCTTTTACAATAACTTGCCTAAACTCAGCGCTGAAAATCGTCATGTTTCAACAATAGAGTTGATTTTCCCGAAACTTCATTTCTTAAACTTTCCTGTTCTTTGTAAAGCAAAAATTTTATGAACTAAACCAAAGTGTAAGATATCGGCACGATTCGACAGGCTGATTCATGCAAGTCTTTGGTCACAAAAGGCACTCATAGTGCCATTTGTAAGCAAAAATTACATAAATTAGCCCAAAGTCAGAAAGATTACAGAGTGGATTTATAAAACAACCCCACTTTTAAAAACTATATAACCTAACCCTAAATCACTCGATCGGATGTGTTTTGTTGAAGCGAGTGGGAAATTGCGGTTTGTTTACATTCTGCATAGCAACGGCAAGGGAAATAACTGCTCATGCGCAATCGCGTGATTCTGGGGACCGGCATACTAGAAACTTCCCGGTATGGTATACCTAACACCCCCCCCCCCCCCCCCCCCGTCTGCAGTATCACTGATGCAGGGGCCCTGAAATAAACCATTTTAGAAGGGGCACCTTTCTTCATCATAAATATATACTTAGGTCATTTGCATTATACCAAGGAGCAAAGGAAAAGATTTCCAAAGAATTCAGCATTTTCACAATATAATTATCATAGAGCCCCACCCTAACACCAGAACCCCTGACCCAGGGGTCATGAAATTCACAAATTGGGAAGAAGCATCCTTCCTCATCCTAACTATGTACATAGTTCATTGGTTTCATACCCAGGAGCATAGGAGAAGATTTTAAAAGAATTTATGCATTTTCACTTTAAAATCAACAGAGCCCCGCCCTAACACCAGAACCCCTGACCCTGGGGCCAAGAAATTCACAATTTTGGAAGAGGCAGACTTATCCAATATAATCATGTACTTGGTTAATTTATTTCATACCCAGGAGAAGAGAAGTTAATTTTTTAAAGAATTAATGTATTTTCACTCTATAAACAATTAAAGAGCCCCGCCCTAATACCAGAACCCCTCACCCATGGGCTTAAATTTACAATTTTAAAAGAGGCATTCTCGGTCATCATAACTATGTACTTAGTTTGTTTGTTTAATACCCAGGTGCAGAGAAGATTTTCAAAAGAATTAATGCATTTTCAGTGTATAACCAATAGAGCCCTGCCCTAACACCAAAACCCCTGACCCAGGGGCCATGAAATTCACAAATTGGGAAGAAGTGTCCTTCCTTATTATAAATATATACATAGTTTGTTGGTAAAATATCCAAGTGCTTAGGAAAAGATTTTAAAAGAATTTATGCATTTTCACTATATAATCTATAGAGCCCCGCCCAAACACCAGAACCCCTGACCCTGGGGTCATGAAATTCACAATTTTGAAAGAGGCAATCTTATTTAACATAACCTTGTACTTGGTTAGCTTATTTAATGCCCAGGAGCAGAGAAGAAGATTTTCAAAGAAATAATGCATTTTCACTATACAGTCTATTTAGCCCCGCCCTAGCACTTGCACCCCTGATCCTGGGGCCATGAATTTCACAATTTTGGTAGAGGACTCAATGCTGATTACAATCAAATAAACAGTTTGACTGCTTGATGTACAGGAGCATAGAAGAAGATTTTTAAAGATTGCACTAATTTTAGTGGTTTTGGCCCCACCCCTCAGGCCCCAGGGGGGCAGGGACCATGAAATTCACAATTTTTGTTCCCCTTCACCCATAGATGCTTTGTGCCAAAATTGGTTGAAATTGGTTTAGTGGTTTCAGAGAAGAAGCTGAAAATGTTCAAATGTTAACGCACGACGCACGACGACGGACAACAACGGATAGCAATAGGTCACCTGAGTTTACTCAGGTGACCTAAAAATGTTAAGTAGTTCGACTATTGGTCAGAATTTCCTCTGCTTTTTCAGAACGTTTTTTTTTCTTTATCAGTATGTACGACCATGCCATTTGTGTAACGAATTGGCAATTTTTAAATAAGTGTGTGCTTGTAATCTTTTGTAATTATTATAATGAATTGTGATTCAGTTGCGAATTTGTCCGCGAAAATATCGCGAAATAATAATGCTTCGCGTAAACTCTGCAACACAGTAAAATCTCAAATGATGGAAAACCCTGATTTATTACTGAAGTTTAAACCGAAAGACAACTCTGTTTGAATTTCAACTTCAGAGAGATTAAAAATCAAAGAAGGTTAAGAATATAAGAGAGTGGGACACACGGATATTCCGAAAGGAAATTGAAAAGAAAAGTAATGAAATATATTTTCGATACAAAATTAAAATGGAAGCCGAGGGAGACAAAATACGCATAATAGGATGGAGGGTGCCCGGTACAATCCCTAGCTTGTATTCACACCGATTACATGTAGACTGCTTTTGAAAGAAATTGGGAACGTAAAGTATTTATACAGTACCTCTTTGGAACCTCCTTGGCAAAATTCGATTAGATAGTAACGCGTAGCTGCAATAATGTAGCCCTCTCCGACTTTTTTTTTTATCTGATGTTTTCTGGAGAGGGCTACAATTCCATCGCATCTCCGTAATGGTGCAAACTATATTTTTTAAATACGGGCGATTGAAGGCAAAATAAATTAATTTGATATTTAACTTACTTTTTATAAGACTGAATTTTTATTTAATGACAACAACATAGCCCGTTAAACTCGAAAACCATGTAAAATATATCTGCGTGTTTACCAGAAGCAGCCATGACAGTTCACGCGTGACGTACTGAGACTTTCGCTTGAAAATTAGAACAACTTAATAAAGCAAATGTCGATGTTTATAGACGACTGTGCTGAAATGTATCACAAAAATATCGATAAATTAAACCATTTCAAGTGTCAATTTTACGCAAACAGCGATATGTATGCTTAAAATAAGGGAATTCCTAAAAGATCCGCTCTTATAGATTCTAAATTCTCATTGGCTGTCTCAAAATAAAATCTATCAAGGTCAGTAAACATGGAGGATAAATACAAGTTGTGATGTTAAAATACACGAAAAATAACCGATATATGGGTCGTTGTGAATTTTTTTTGGGGGGGATCGATTTATATTATGTCTTGCATAATTGCTTTTTTGGAGTTCAGGTAAAAGATGTTAATAAAATAGCCGTTTACTGATGATTTGAGACGAAATCCGTGCGGGAGTGATTCACTGTCGCATTGCACCATGACGGAGATCCTAAGGAGTTGTAGCCCCCCCCCCAAAAAAAAAAAATCGGAGAAGGCTACATTTTTGCAGCTAAGTAAGGCGTGAATCAGGTGTCTGACAGGTTTAGGCATATGGTTTGTGTCACTACACTTTCATATAAAGCGGAACAATCTGTATTGTTTTAAACAGAGTTTGTTCAGATTTTCTTTGTTAAAACACACTAAAGATGGCTGACATTGAGAAACGAAGCCAATTGGAAGTATCCACACAGGAACAAATTTTCATCTTAAGAAGGTACTCTAAAAGTCGTAGTTAATGGCCTCAAATAAATAAGTAAAAGTTGCTGTACAGGAAAACTTACCAACCAAGGTTCAGCTTTTGTATAAAGAGAAGACTTACGAGAAAATTAAAAGAAGAATGGCGGACCAGGTCCAGAAACACGAAAACAATCAAGGTACAGCACGAAAGAACACCCCAAAGAATAGAAAGAAAGGTAGATATCTAATTTTTCTAATTAATTAAGATACACATATTCACTTAGTCGTCGGAACCGGATGAAGACTCCTTCGAAACCCTAGACCGTAGAGGTACAAAACCTTCAACAATGTCTGCGACTAATTTTGTACACTTTTCGTCCTATTAGTGCGAAAGAATTCGTAGACCATTTAAAGTAGTTATTGCCCCTGACAGTTTGTGATGTTCACGAAGAACTAAAAACTTCTTATGGTAGGATTCTTCTCACATTTCTTGTACTTAAAAATTAATAAAATTTTCACAGAATCAAGAGGACAATATTACTGATGATATCAGTGAGATTAAATTTGACCGTGTAATATTAGAGGCAAGGTCAGGTCAACGTCATTACCGTCATTTCCTGGACATTAAGAATAAAAAATTACTGTTTCCAATCATGCAATCCCTACTTGTAATTCAAAAGATTGAATGTTTTTCTTTTTGCATAAAAAGATACTACCATATAGGGCCTATATGGTGATATTACCAAATTGCAATGGGTAATTTAAAAAAATGGATATTTGCTAATCCATATTTTCTCTACTTTTTTAAAATTATTGGTTATTTTAAATGTTCCCTATTTTTAACTTTTTCTAATTTTCACATATAGTGAAGTTGTCACATAAAGCTACAAAATGATACAAAAACTAAAAGTTTTGATCGTTCACTAAGAGAGAAATAACAATCATAAACTTCCTTTCCTTTGACTAAAAGGCCCAATCTGTGCCCATAATTCTTATCCTCCTTGTCTTTTTTTTATATTAGTTATTCCAGGACCCCTTCCATATTTTAAGAAAAGAGTCCTCATCAAGCTGAAATTTCCTTTCAAAGTCCAAAAATTTATGTGCACTTTGCTTGGCTCAAATCTGTTCTAAGATTTGAGCCATTTAAAAGCCAACATGGTTCTAGTATGTGTGGAAAATCTTATTTATTTGATATATTTTGAAACTTTTGTTCCTTATTACTAATTTAACTTACATTTGAAAATTTCTTCTAGTCTTTGATTGCGTAAAAATTATAACTAAATTCAATGTTCTATAATAATTTTGAGAGGCAAAAAAGAAGATAATTTCATACGCCACCATTCCGCCAAAATATACATGCAGTCCCTGCTAGTTTTCAAACGCAGTTTACCATTTCTATTTAAAGTTGTATAATTGTGATTAGGAAAGAAAAATATGGTCTTTTAAATCTCTTACATCTTAATATATAAGACATATAAACAAATGCACTTTGAATATTCCAACTAGTAAGAAACCAGAAGAGAATCCTACCTAAACGACAGGTCGTAAAGACATGGAGGCAATGCATGAGATCTTTTGACCTTAAAGATTAGGTCAAGGTCAAAAGTCATGTTATCGGGAAAATATTAAAATTGTTTATATACGCTTCTTTTGAATAATGATCCTGACCTTTGACCTTCATATTTAAACAGGTCTGGACGATTTCTAAATAAGGAAGTCAAGAACGATAACCGTAAATTGCTATTAATACACAGAATAAACAAGGCACTAATCCTTCTAACCAATCAGATAACAGCATTTAGACAAACCCATGAGAAAATAAATAAAACACGTGGTTTTTAAGATTTTTGCTCAAAAGATATTATTAGAACAAATTTTTTGTAAACTTTATGCGCATTTGGGAATAATATAATATTTATTACAATTCTACCGTGAACAAAAACGACTTGAAAGCTTAGAATACGTTTCAAGTGGGATAAAAAATCTGCCTCTAGGAGGTAGCAATCCCAAAAGTTTAATTTACGTTAAAAATTTGATATAGATACGGTAAATTTTCAGTTTTTAGAGCCTGACATAAAAATCTTATTGAAAAGATATCAGTCTTTATTATTTTTGAGTGTTTATTACAGAATAGTCCATGCAGTTTCTGATATGCGAGGTAAGATATTGGGATAAAACGTATACATGTATAATATCTCCACGTTATACGCCTTTCCTCATGCCTATATATTTAAAGTCTGCATAGCTACATGTAAGTATTCGGCGCTCATGAAACCCGTGATAATTCAAAACTATATGTGTATAGTCCATACGATAAACACTTGTCTGATTTGATCTATAAACATGGAGTTTAAGCATTATTGATGAAAATCGGACGGTTAAGTAAAATTATATTTACTAACATATAATATATTCTGGTAAATGTTATAGTTGAACTTGATAAAAATTTGCTGGTGCGATCTATACCTATGTAAACGATTACATTCTATCGTGCATTATTTTTTTTCTTTACCGAGATAAAAATGCCAAGGTTGTTCACGGTAAAAATGTGGGGAATACCTTATTCTTCAAAAGTTTTCATCTTACTTCCACAGATTTTTCGTTAAAAAATTCTTTTTGAGGAAAAAAACAAAAGCACGTGTTATCTTTTTGTTCTTTTAAAATATGTCTTGGGGTGTGTAAAAATGCTGTTGTCTGATTGGACAGAAAAAAAATTACGTGTACTTGATGTACATTAATAGCAACTTTCGGTTATCGTTCTTGACTTCCATATTTGAAAATCGTCAAGACCTGTTAAACTTGACCTTTTCTCAAAATTTAAAAAGAAATATTCATTACTTATACCTAAATTCAGTTTTAGAGTTAAACTTAAGTTTATAAGATGGTTTTTTCTTCTTTTTTTGATGACCTTTGTCCTTGATAAATGACTTTGAACTTTGACCCCACTGACTCAAAGGTCAAAATCAATGTTACGGTCGTGGAGGTATTTACAACTCTTACTTTAACAAATGCTTATAAAATAACCAATCCACACACCCCCCCCCCTTTCTCTTTAAAAAAATGAATACAAACGTAGATATTTTTACAACTCAAACGACACCACAGGTCGACGAAAAAATTCAGAAATTGAGCAGGTCACCTAAAGAAAGTGTCCTGAAAGTTTTACGGTGGGTCTCTTAAGTATAATGAAATTCTAGTGAATATCGGCCAAAACGACATTTTTTTGTCTGAAAAATAGGTGCTTATGGGCATAAAATGAATTAAAGCTTGTATTGGATATTTCTTCAGTTGTTGTTATCTCCGTGGGGATCCGGGTTAGAATAGGTCCTCAGTACCCCCTTGCTTGTCGTAAAAGCCGACTAAATGGGGCGGTCCTTCGGATGAGACCGTATAAACCGAGGCCCCGTGTCACAGCAGGTGTGGCACGATAAAGAACCCTCCCTGCTCAAAGGCCGTAAGTGCCGAGCATAGGCCTAAATTTGCAGCCCTTCACCGGCAATTGTGACGTCTCCGGAAACAATTTCATCCAAACTCATATATACACGCAGGAGTTTGTAACAAGTTTTTTTTTTCACCTGGACTATTTGCATGGTCAATGATAGTCAAAGAAATAGCAGAAACACTAAGTCGACAATTATACCAGACATTTTCAACGGAATCCGTGGCATAGTGCACTCGCCTGCTTACATGTATCCGAGGGTTCAGGGATCGAATCCTGCTGGAACAGATTTTAATATTTTTTTTTTTTTTTTTTGCATTTTTCTTTTTTTAACCCGAATGACAAGGAAGCACTTAAAAATGTGGAAAGACCTCTAATTGTTCAGTGAACAATTAGTTAACTTTTTTGATATCAATATGGCATGAAAAGTATGAGCCAAATACTCAGTATATATCCCCTTATATCTATTGTGCAAGACTCCTTTTTAGCTCACCTGAGCTGAAAGCTCAAGTGAGCTTTTCTGATCACATTTTGTCCGGCGTCCGTCTGTCTGTAAACTTTTCACATTTTCGACTTCTTCTCAAGAACTGCTGGGCCAATTTCAACCAAACTTGCCACAAAGTATCCTTGGGCAAGGGGGATTCAAGTTTGTTCAAATGAAGGGCCACACCCTCATTCTAAGGGAGATAATTAGGAATTAATGAAAATTTGGTGGCATATTTTAAAAATCTTCTTCTCAAGAACCACTGTGCAAGGAAAGATGAAACTTATGGGGAAACATCCTCAGGTAGTGTAGATTCAAGTTTGTTCAAATCATGACCCCCGGGGGTAAGGCAGGGCCAAAATAGCCGACCAAAGTTTTACATAGAAATATATAGGAAAATTCTTTAAAAATCTTCTTCTCAAGAATGACAAAGCCATAATTCATCATATTTATACGGAACCATGCTCAGGTAGTGTAGATAGTAGGGCGGGGCCAAAAACTTTAGAATAAAAAGCCATTTTCTACTTTTTCCTACCCTTAGTGCTCAGGTGAGCGATGTGGCCCATGGGCCTCTTGTTTAAATGATTGTCAGATACAATTTACACATACTTATTTGAACATTTAATTGTTTGAAAAGTCAATAATGTACATTTCTTGAAAAAACTTTATTTGTCGGTCTCCCTGTGAGAGTAATAGTTCATAATATAAATAAACGGAAGTACTCAGTATCTGTATCAAAATACAGAATGAACAGTGATAGGTCTCAAAAGAAAAGCGGACCCTTGAAAGTTCTGGTGCCTAGAAGAAGTAAGCATCCCCGTTGACAGGTCACACCTGCTGGCCCGCAGTGAGACTATACAACTGAAGCTCTCTGAAATTATTTAATTTACAAATTCTCTGCTCATCTATTAGTGTTTTTCAGACCAGCCAGCTAAAGATCTACTAGTATGTAAAGTACTCATAATTCATTAATCAAAAGAATTTGAATTATCATTTTTTTCTTATTGAGTTGTTTGCTATAGTAGCCATTACAATTACCTAATTTTAGAATCAATGGAGCATGAAAGACAATAAAATTTGCAACATCAATATAATTGTTTTCTCGTAGTGAGCAATTTTAGACGCCACCAAGGGAGAAAATTTTAAAATTGAACTTCTTGTCTTTCAAACTGAAGAAATCTCATGTTGATATTTTGAAACATGTATCTGTAACATCAGTCTGGGATGTTATTGGTTTTACTATTTAGTCTTATTATTTAGTAAAGTATTACAAATTTCAGTATGCTGTTTCTTTCTGATGACACTGGACAAAGATATGCATATTTACTTAAATATCACCATTCAATGCATTTTTTGTTGTTGTTTATTAGATGAAAGCATGCTAACCGCTTTTCAGTACTTTCAGTACTTGATTCTTTAAATTCCTTTATGATAAAATAACAAAAATATTGAATATTTACAGGCCAGTAGGAACCGGTGAAACGCGATAGGCTGTTACCATTTCCTAGAATGTCACTTGTATTATATTTACGTGATATGTACTTTACAGCAGAAAATAAAGAAATAAGTAATTTTTTCCAGTATATTTTAATTAGTTTACAAAAGAAAAAAAAAACTTTCGTATGTCTCTTAAAAGCGGCATTTTATGGAATATTAAATTTTGTTTCGTTTTCCTTCTCGTAAAAAAAAATCAGCTTAACCCCCCCCCCCCCCCCGGTAATTGCATTTTCTTGTGTCTATTAAAGTTTGTTTAGGTCTGCCTGTCAAAGTAAATAAGATCGACCCCCCACCCCTACCCACAAAAATTGTATTTTGTTTGGTTTTGAGTTTCTTTTTAATATATAATCATTATATAAAGTCACATTGCATTTCCGCGGGAAATTGCTTGATTTTTAAAAGTCATAAATAAAATTAGGTCATAATGGCTGTCAAAGATTTAATTTTCAATCCTGAAAGTGCGTAACAAAGGAAATATTATATCAGAAAAAACTCGCTGAAAATTTTCGAATTTAATTTTTTTTTTTACGAAAAAAGAAGTTTAAGTGCTGAAGAAGTTCAGACTTCGGAGGAGTCGGACAGTCAGGCCAATGTGTGGAATGGGAAAAGAAGGGTCATAGAACTAGATACTTTGTTTGTGGGTTTACGATCGTGTCTTCATTGCTCTAATCCAGTTTAGCATGGTGCGTATGTGAGAGGAAATATGGTCTTATCTCCATTTTTTTTACAGGAAATGCTCGGAGTGCAATGAAATCACCCCAGTGTATACGTGTAAAAACATAACACAGCAAACCAAACAGGTCCTGCTAAATGTTTTGACGTTAAAACAAAACTTGCAGCAGGTAAGTGGTTGTAAACTTCAGTAAACATAATGATTCGATGTAACTTTTAATCCTTGATATTTAAAGAGAATACAAAACCAAAGAAAAACTGAAAATTGTATAAAATTGGGTTCTTTTTATAGATTACAAAGAGATTAAGTGTCACAAGAACCTACATAGATGGTTTAAAATGAGTGATTATTCAGCTAATCCTGTGGTTTCTAAATCAAAGTAAACAGGTTTTGTGACTGACAGTGTCCCAACATCTACTGGTGGTTTTCTTGGAGAAGGAATCTGTTGTATCCAGTTGAGTCTTGAGATCAACTGAGTCTTGAGATCAACTTTCTCCATCTCTAATTCTCTTTCTTCTGTGACTGCATTTGACTTGGCACTAAATTAGGTTCGATGTATTCTCGGCACCCTGTGAATTTGCCTTGCGCTGGACTTTAGAAAAGAACAGTTACTTGACGTTTGTAACAGAAAGCTAAAATTTTAACACATCTTTTAAATCTCGTTTAATCTTGTTTACAAGACACTAGTTACAATGAGTGATGCAGTTGATGTTTTATTAAAATAAAAAGAAAATTAGGAAGATGTTATTTTTATGCCCTATGATTTAACCATTCCGTCTTTTATATTGTATGTTATTTAATAAATTGTTATTTATTAAAATCTACAGTGCTATGTGTTGCATAAAGTAAATCTTTTCTGAAGATAACTTTTCTTAAGTTGTATGAAAAGGATGAGAATTAAAAAAATCTTAAGTTACGTCAGTTTCTAGATTTATCTCCCCTTCAACATACATATTTGAGAACCCGAGGGTTCAAAAGAATACATCCTTAAATGCGAAAAGAAATAAATATAAGAAACAAGCCTAATCGTTATCACGGACAAACTTGTACCAGAGAAAACATCAGAAGTTTGATCAGCGATCTAGAAGAAGTAACCCTGATCGTACAACACACAAAATTACGGCACCATTGATTTCTTCAAACTGATTTCTAAACAAGAGCAGCTGCCTTACATAGGGAAACATCCAGTTTTAAACCATTTCATAATTGCTAAGTAAGTTGTATGCGATTTTCCATTAACAGGGTTTTTTTTTATTGTTTAGCTGCAAAACTCTGGACGTCTTGGGAATTTTAGCGATAAATAGAGAAATATCGTCATCTTACGACCGAACGTATCGAAAAATGGGATCGTTCATTGTATATCAGGCCGGAATTAAAAATATCTTTGTTTCCCCTAACCCGACCCTAAATTCTCAAGTTGGGTCGGTAGGTAGGTAAACATTTTTATTTTCTGACAGCAGCTTTGAAAATATATTCTAAAATGTAATGGAAAATTACATTTATAAATAAGAAAAGTACAAAAGAAAGTGATTTGTGAACAAAATGCTGAGTATCATACATATGCCGTTTAAAAGCAAACTTCATGATTAATTTATTCACAACTGTAATTTAGATGAAATTTGTAAAATATCTCACGCCAGAGTACATTTATATAAATCGAATAAAAAAAAGATTCTCAAATACGCAAAGACTGGACATCCGAGTATATTTTTTCATACCTTTAATCACCCTTCAGTGCTTATAGACAGTCATTGTACTTTTTTGAGGGCTCTGAGATTTGCAGCGGTTCTCGAGCATTTTGCTTTACAGTTAAGACGTAAGTGGCTAATTTTAAGTCACAGGTTTAAATACCAATGAGGAACGTTGAAAACTCTCCTTCAAAAGGGACAATAAAAACTTTTGGCCAGTGTCGCAGAAGATGCTGTCTCAAAAGAGATCCCACTGCTTAATGATGCGTAGTGCGTCTAAATTTGGAGCAATGGGGGAAATGTTCAAATGTTGTCCCAACAAAAAGATTAAAGGCAAAGAAACAACCAATCTTCAAGGGTCTGATTAAAGAAAATGACACTGGAGGTCTCAGGAAGCTGAATTATGATTTCAAAACTATTTGGAAAGGGTATTTAAACAATATTAAAATCTACAAATGATAAAAATGCTATATAAAACAATGTCATAGTCTTGAAGTTTAACCCGTAAATAAAGGCATGAAAAAGTACAACTGAATTATATCTATGAATATGAAGACATATTTACAAAAACTCCTATGATTCCATAATGGCATTTAGTAAACATAGGACCATATATGAATTGGTTATTAGATCAAAACTCAAATTAAATAAAATGCAGTAAAATTGAATGATGTGTTCACTAGGTGGGCCCCTCATTTGCTCATGAGGTTGGCCTTTCCATGTACCTGAAATTCAACAGACAGATTTGTTTGTTCGTTGTTTATTGTCCCCATCTTTCGAAAATTTATTCACTCACATGGAGACGCCAAGACACCTCTTAATTAGTCATGGTAAATTTTATTATCAAATTGTTTCAAGAGTGAAGAATTCTAGTTAGCTAAAGGCATAAGATTGAGACATCGCCGTTGTTTTGTAAAGAACTACTTCTATGTAATCACATTTGGGCGCTATTTTGTTTCCATCAAATGCTTGAAAATCACAGTAGAACGATGTCAGCCATTCTGATAAATACTGATTTTGATGAAATTGTATTTTATGAAACTTGGTTGACAATAAAAAAAATTTTTACTCATGTTATTTAAAAAAATCTTTTCAGTCGGCGCGTTTTAGTTGGGTCGGTCGCGTTAGGGGAAACAAAGGTATTTTTTATTTTGGCCTCAGTGGGGTTTTTTATAGAAAATATCCCTATAAGATACCCGAAAACCACTTCTCTTCGAATCGCAGTCGCTAACGTGACACTACAATACATTTATGTTCTCCTTCGCTTCGCTCATCCGAACATAAATCATTTCCTGTTCTAATTTAAATAAAACAAACACAGAGTATAGGATAAGACATAGTTAGCCATTTATTAAAGCCAAAGTTGTACAAAGATATTCGCGTCCGTAGGAGGGCAAGATCAGCATCCAAATGAGTCAATGTTGGAAGATTCCTAACGGAAAACGTTCCCAAAGTCCGCTGTTGATGGGTGCAAACGGTAACATCCTGATTGAGAGAGGTTAAGTGGCAAAATTCAAGAAAAACTTTCATGCAATATCTGAAAAATACATCTAAAAATTGAAGCAGCAAAAAAAAAAAAGAATTTAACAAAAGAAAATAAACTTGAAAGTCGTTGGCTAACTTTTGTCGAGTGATTACAATACCCGATTCCAAGATTTAAATACCCTAAAACCAAATACCTGCAAGTTACTGCGATAAACAAAATAGTGCCATTTAAAAATACCAACATAAAAGAGAATTTAAATACCCCGAACTTGCAAGCATTACTGGTCTAGTGTATTAAGCGTTAGCCCCTCAACCCAAAGACCCCGGTTCAAATCCACAGTGAGGCACACATCTTTTACTTTTTAAAAAACGAAAAGAAATATATTTATGTTCTCCTTCGCTTCGCTCATCCGAACATAAATCATTTCCTGTTCTAATTTAAATAAAACAAACACAGAATATAGGGTAAGACATAGTTAGCCATTTCGAAAACAAACGTCGGGTGACTGGAACATGTGTAAAGATTTATTATAATAAATTAAAGTTGCAATAAATTACAAACCAAGATTTTTTGATACAGAAAGAATATTATCAATATTATCTTTAACATAACCATCTTTGGCGGACTCACTCCTCCATCTGCCATGTGCCTTAAACAATCTGTCTGGAATGTCAAGGTTAGCTGCTGCTGTAGCTCCTCCCGATCTAAGAGAGTGCAGTCCAAACTTTGTGCTATCTACTCCAACTTCTGACAGTGCTCTTAAAAAAATCTCTCTCATGGAAGTATACGACAAATGTTTATTTATAACACACAATTTATAAGAATTGCTTTTCTTGAAAAAACGAACAGATCTTAAAATAAATTCATCCGAATCCCTTTTAATATCAGCCAGTCGAAGATAATCTTTTAAACATTCAACTGGACAAAAAGGAGAATGAGTTCTTGCAATATGCACAGAGTTACCTCTCCTGTATAAATCTGTCTTTGACTTCCTGATAATGACTTCGACATAATCATCATGAAAACTTATATCCGATCTTTTAATATTACATAATTCACTTGCTCGAAAAAATCCAGCATACCCTAGAACACATAAAAGTCTGGTTCGCAAATGACATAAATTATTTGGGTCATTCTTTGAATTTAAAAATTTTCCCAATGATCTCAACAGTTAAGGGTTCCTTTTTGTTAACACAAGGTTTAGCCAAAATGCGTTTCCCACCTTCCGCAGTTAATTTCACAATTTTTTCACTACACGGATTTGAAAATAAGTTTTTGTCATGATACCACTGAATGGCATACAAAGAAGCACTCAAAACAGAAGATTATGAATTCGTTTGCACCAAATAGGATATATATAACGAAACCGTAGCAGGTGATGCTGGCAAATATTGCAATTCATGAACAGTACACCATTTTTGAAATTTTGAGAAGTAAGTTTGATATTTACGCAACGTGGAACTAGATTTTGACGCCTCTATTAAACTAGGAATCTGATTGGCCAACAAGGCAATAGGTCCATCCCTATGTCTAGAAAGTTCGTCCCAGTGTGGATGTGGCAATGACTGAAAAAACGATCAAAAACATCAAATTAAGCATTTAATTGATTGCAACAAAAAACTGACAACAATGTTACCGTATCGACAAAAGAAAACATGCCAATATAGAAACAAAAACAAATGCATACACTGTAACTTTAGAGTCAATCAACTATCAAATAAGTACTTAACAGTCAACACAGTACAAGTCTCTATAATAGATTTATCTCACAGATCTGGTAGCCCCCAGCCTTAAGTAATTCGGATGGCTCTCAGCCTGTACTCACGCTTGAATGGCTCTCAGCCTTACCGCACAGTTCAAAAAGCTCTCAGCATAGCATCACGACTCAGGCGGCTCCTAGCCTTTGATCACATTTCACATTATACTTAGTTTCCAACCCACTAGAATCACAAATGCACAATCTTAGTTACTTCTCTTACGAGCTAGAATAGTTCAATTCTGTAAATGAAACAACTAGATCATATATATATAACATAACAGACCTTTTTTATTATTATTATTATTATTTTTTTTTTAACAATTAATAAGTAAAACCGACACCAAAAACTTAAATCTTCATACATATAATCAGCCGCAATTCATATTCAACACCAATACATTAGACAAAAATTTAGGTTGTGCAAAAATGCCCTTACTATCAGAACCTGCTAAGAAAAAATTTCTGGGTTTAACATATTCATAATGATCAACCACAAATGATTTAAATTGTCCATTATTATCAACTAGAAAGGGCCAATGAGACGAAGTCCACTTAGGAACGACAAGGGTGCCCTTAGCTCTGCAAAGAAACATATGATTAATTACAGCTGGTACCAAACAAACCGGAGGAACAATCCAGGCGTTGAAATCCCTCCAATTAAAAGCTAAAGCGTCGACTCCAGAAGTACCAGGTGTCCAGAATTTGCTGAAAAATTTTTTGACTTTAAAATTATTACAGTCTGCAAATAAATCTACGTTGTAAGGTCCCCATTTGCTGTTAAAGAATTGAAAAACTGTATCTGAAATGGACCAATCATCATAATCAAATATTTTGCTATAATAGTCAGCAAGCTCATTTTCCGATCTTGGTATCCACACAACCTCTAAGGAAATCTGATTCTGAATGCACAATGCAAATATTTTCATAGCAATGTCATGTAAACTTTTCTTCATGCTACCCGAGTTAACAATTTTAACAACATTTTGATTGTCTGTGTACAAGTTAACAGTTCTGTTACTTAGCTTACTAAGCAAGGATTCAATAGTCGTTTCCACAGCCTTCATTTCCCTCCAAGTAGAACTTTGAAAAATCTCTTCTGAAGTCCACATTTTATGAACGATACTATCCGCGCACTCCACAGAATAACCGGCTCCAGCAAATTTGCTTGCATCTGTATACACAATCCTTTGTGGGATAAAAGCATTGTTGAAAAAACATTTAGAGGGTAAATAATCTAAATTATGCAACCAAAAAATCAATTCATTTCTAATTTCTTCTGTCATACAAATAGTATTATCCCAAGAAATAGAATTAGCAATAATCATGTGCATAACTCTTGTCATTAGCGAACAAATATTGCCTAAACTTTGCTGAAAAGAAATGATAGTACCTGCAATACTTGATAATACTCTGGGAGTGAGATCAGCAGGTTTTGACACAATGTTTTTAATTTTGTCTAAAATCTCATCGATTTTATGCGAAGGTATAGACAGAGTACCTTGAGACGTATCCCAAATAAAACCAAGCCATTCAAGAGAAGTATGAGGTTCCCAAATACTCTTTTCTTCGTTTGCTACAAAACCTGCCATACTCAAATCTAGTTTAACAGCATTTGCCATATGAAGACAAGACTGATAACTAGATGCAAGACCGAACCCGTCGTCTAAATACACTACTATTCTATACCCCTTTTCTCTCCAATGTTTAACTAAAGGCTTCAGCAGTTGAGTAAAAATGTATGGAGAAGAGCTAAGGCCAAAAGGTAAAACAGTAAAACAGTAGTAGCAATCTTTCCAACGAAACCCCAAATATTGAACATGAAATGGGTTTATGTCTAAATGATGGTACCCACTTTTCAAATCAAATTTAAACATGAAATCATTGACCTTACAGTACTGTATTGCATGTTTGACACCTTCTATTTTAAATTTGTCTTTGCGCACACACTTGTTAACATGACGTAAATCTAAGATAAGTCTTTTCTTACCTTGAGAATTTTGTGATACAGACAAAGGATTTACGACAGTAGGAGGAGAGTTGCATTTCATGATAATACCTTTGCTTAAAAGAGAATAAATTTCGTGCTCGACAAAATTCTCATTTTCAGAAGCAGACTTATTATTACACAAAATAATAGGCTTAGGGACACATTCAAAAGGAATAGAATAACCGTAAGTTAAAATATCCACAATAAATTTGTCAGCACTTAAACAATTTTTCCAAAAACCAATGTTATTAGCTAAATTGCCTTTAACAATAATATCTTTGGTATTATCAGGACACAAAAAATTGCATACCATATTACAGTCTGTCTGACGTGGCGCTTGGAGTTGTTTGTGTGGCTGTAGGTTTTGAGATTCCCTGTGTCCTTCGTTTAAGGGGGCAGTTAACACTCCAGTGACCGAATGCGTTGCAGTATAGGCACTGATCTGGCTGGACTTTGAAAAGGGAAGGTTGTGCTCCGATAGAGTTGAAATTCCTTTGGTAGGGAGAGAATCTAGAAGGTTGAAATTTGCTGCGATAGCTGCGAAAAGGATTATTGTAGTTATTGTAGTTGCTGTTATCAAACCTTTTACGCTTTGCCCTCTGCTCAGCCTGACGCAAACGTTGATTATCTTCCGAATTGTCAGTAATCGGATCATCCTTATATTCTCTAGCCACGTCCCAACCATATTTGTCAGCAATGCGTATGACCTTTTTCTGTTCTTTAATTTTGCTTACAGAATCTGTAATCAACTTTTCTATACCAGAAAATTCACCACGTTCAACAAATTTATGAATACTTTCGAAATTAGATTGCAATTCTGATAGAAACAAAAATCTCTCTTTATGATGTGCCAACTTAAAGTCAAGATTCTTATCTGGTAAAGTCGAAGCTGTCCTGGAATCCAATTCTTGTAATATGGTCTTCTTATTTTCTGCTAAGGCTGAATCCAGTTTGTAAGCGAACAATTGGTGGGCTTCAACATTTGATAAGTCAGCATTTCTAATTGGCCCCGGCCCTCCTGAAGAACCTCGTGCAGGCTGACAGTCTACATTTGCACGTGGAGATAGGTGAGATTCTTCAGAGTCAGACATCAGGAAAGTCGTTGGCTAACTTTTGTCGAGTGATTACAGTACCCGATTCCAAGATTTAAATACCCTAAAACCAAATACCTGCAAGTTACTGCGATAAACAAAATAGTGCCATTTAAAAATACCAACATAAAAGAGAATTTAAATACCCCGAACTTGCAAGCATTACTGGTCTAGTGTATTAAGCGTTAGCCCCTCAACCCAAAGACCCCGGTTCAAATCCACTGTGAGGCACACATCTTTTACTTTTTAAAAAACGAAAAGAAATATATTTCATTGACCGTTTAAACGAGCGAAGGGGTCCCAGCAAGGGTAATTAAGATGATTACCGAGTCTAGCAAATTAAACTTTCGGCGCCTGCGCTGCTCATTAGGTGCTCTCCGATTAATGTCCACCGATTTATATGGAGTTACCAATGGACGTTCGTTTAGATAAATTCCATCAGATATAATACAACATTCGGCTTGCAATCTAATTGGTTTGAACATATTTAAAGGAATGGCATATCGCAGGTGTGCCTCCCAGCGAAATTAAAGAAATCGAGGCTACAGTAGAGGCGTGTCTCATAGAAGATCTTCATAAATAGTTTGAAAACATGACCGTATCAGAATTTAATCGTGACAAGTTCGGACTAAACCCCTCAGAGATGGCCAAAATTGATAATAAACATCCGGACCTTAAAATTAAGATGTTACAACAAAAGGATTGGACACAAGTACTTAATACTTAAAACGTCCTCTCCTTTATAACAATTAGTTACACAAAGTATTGTTCAAAAATGTAATATACACTGGAAACAAAGGTCAATAAGATTATTTAATATAGGTAATGCGTGTACAGAATTTAAAATGGTGTATGTACAAACGAATCAAAATACATTCAAAAACGACCAGATCTCTTGATAAACAATTGCACGTTTAAAAATAAACTTTCATATGAGAAATACTGATCGAATTATCTCCCCATAACAGAGCATGAGTGTCTACAATACGTAAGTTAATCATTCTAAAAATAGCATTGAACCAAATATAATTAAGACACTCAGACAAAAATAAACCAAATCCTTAAATCGTAGCACATAGAATAGCAGTGCTTTTGATGTACATCTACATTTACAATAGAAAAGTCCGATTGCGGCTCGATATTGTTCTATTGTATTAGCCATTTCCAAGACATAAAGAGACGTATTGAGCAATATTTGAACCAGCCACAAGGAGACAATAAGTAAACATGCAAATTTGTTTGTATGACCTTTGGTTAAAAATTGAAAAGAAAAAAAATTGAAAAAAAGTTTGGGTAGAAAGAAGTTCAAAAAAAAAAAAAGAACAGAACAATAATGAAGGAAACAAAATAAAAATTGTGAACAAGCTTGAGGAAAATGACACCTATGTGTCACTAGGCAAAACATAACGCATAGTGACAGAAGCTTTGTTTAAAAACAATAAAAGTAAATGTAATAATTGTCATCCTCTTTGAGCTCTATTGATAAGTGCTGATTGTATATAGAAATAATTCTAGCATCCGTGTCTGTGCCATGGTCGGGAACCGGGATATTATGAAATCTTAAGAAGTTTCTCCTTCCGTACTGCCCTAGTCTAGGCCATCTACTGTATCATTAAGATATTCCAGATTTGATTTTGTAGATCAGTGTTTTGTTCTTCATAATTTTTAAACGCCCTGTGAGATCAACAATTTGTTTATTTTGTTTTGAAATTGTTTTAGCTTGGTTCTGAACTGTTTTATTTAATGAGCTGAAAACAAACTGGACTGCTAGCTCGATAGAGGGTTTGATAGCTTCTGCAAGCACTGGTATCAACTGCGCCATAAAAGTTTGAAATCTAGTTGTTGTCCTGGACCAATCTGCTGGTTAAGCTGCTGTACAGGAAAAAATACCAGCCAAGGTTCAACTTTTGTACAGAGAGACGTCTTACGAGAAAATTAAAAGAAGAATGGCGGACCAGGTCTAGAAACACAATAATGCGGAGTTAATTGTAGATAAAGAATTAAGATCTCTCGTAATGTCCAGAAAAGGAAATGAATCAAGGTACGGCACGAAAGAATACCCCAAAGAAAAAAAAGAAAGGTCAATACCTAATTTTTCTAATTAATCAAACTATTTATGTTCACTTAGTCGTCGGAACCGGGTGCGGGGGAGGCGAATGCCACCCCCCTCCCTCCAAATCTTGGCAAATATATATATCTTATTGGAATATCAATTTTCAATATATCAATATCAAGTTTCAGAGTCTTATAGAAATGTTCAATTAAGCAATCAGCGACAAGATGAAGATGGGGGAAGGGGGGCACAATCTTCTAGATTCGCCCTGCTGCAGATGAAGAGGCAGCGCCATCTGGGACAGAGAGACCACCACCTAGAAGACCTCTCCCTGATGTACTGAGGTAGATGTAAGGGCAGCGCAATCTGGGACAGGAATCCACCTGCTTTTAGCTCACCTGAGCCAAAGGCTTTTCTGATCGAAATTTGTATGATGTTTGTCAAACTTTTCAAATTTTCATATTCTACAGAACCACTGGGCTAATTTCAACAAAACTTGCCACAAAGTATCCTTGTGTAAAGGGAATTCAACTTTGTTTAAGTGAAAGGACAAATCCTCTCCTAAGGGGAGATACTTATGAATTATTGATTAATTAATGGAATCTTTATTCAAGAGGCCCATGGGCCTTATAGGTCATCTGAGTATCATATAACAACTTTCCAACAATTGAATTGGTTCGTATTTCAAATTAAACGCCATGAAATTCAAAATTTTGAAAGAAGCACTATACTATTGCTTATCATAACTATAGATTTAGCTTGCTTACTTTGGTAACTTAATACCCAGAAGTAGATAAGAGTAACAAGGAGAAAATGCATTTCCACTTTATAACAAGTTGTGCTCATCACCCCACAGGAACCACTGACCCTGGGGGTACATGTTTCAAAATTCTTGAAATTTTATCATAAATTTTATTTCATCAAAAATGGTGGATTAATACCAAAAAAGCAGATTTTAAAGCATTAATTAATTTTAGATCATGTAACCCCCACGTCCAACCCAAATACCCTGAAATTAACCATTTTCGAAGAGGCACCTTTCATCATCATTAATATGAACTTAAGACATTGGCATAATATCCAGGAGCAAAGGGAAAGTTTTTTGAAGAATTCATGCATTTTCACTATATAATCAATAGAGCCCCACCCTGGGGCTATGAAATTCATAAATCTGGAAGAGGCATCCTTCAACATCATAACTATATACATAGGTTTAATACTAAGAGCCCCTTCCTAACACCAAAACCCTGACCCTGAGGCTATGGAATTAACTATTTTAGAATAGGTACTTTTATTCAACATAACTATGTACTTGTTTAATTTATTTAATACCCAGGAACAGAGAAGAAAATTTTTTAAGAAATAATGTATTTTCATTATGTAATCAATAGAAATCCTCCCTAACCCCAGAACCCCCAACCTAGGGGCCATGAAATTCACAATTTTGGAAAAGACATTATTGCTCATCATAACTATGTACTTGGTTAGTTTATTTCATACCCAGAAGCAGAGAAGGAGGTTTACAAAGAATCTATGCATTTCACTTTAAGATTAATAGAGTCCCACCCTAACACCAAAACCCCTGACCCCGGGGCCATGAAATTCACAATTTGGGAAGAGGCAGCCTTATTCAACAGTACGATGCATTTGGTATGTTTATTACATACCAGGTGCAAAGAAGAAGATTTTCAAAGAAATAATGTATTTTCACTATATAATTTATATAGCACTGCCCTAGCACCTAAGAACCTCTGACCCTGGGGCCATGAAATTCACAATTTTGGAAGAGGCACCCTTATTGAACATAACTATGAACTTCTTTAGTTTATTAAATGCCCAGGTATAGAGAAGATTTTCATAGAAATAATGCATTTTTACTACATCATCTATTTTGCCCCACCACAGCACTAGAACCCCAGCTGACCCCAGGGCCATGAATTTAATTTTGGTAGAGGACTTAATGCTGATTACAATCATGCCAAAAGATTGGATGCTTGATGTCCAGGAGTAACGAATAAGATTTAAAAAGAGAGTGTTAATTCTAATAATTTGGGCCCTACCCATCAGACCCCGGGGGGGGGGGGGGGGGGCAGGGACAATAAAATTCACAATTTTTGTTCACCTTTACCCATAGACGCTTTATGCCAAATTTGCTTGAATGAGTGGTTGCAGAGAAGAAGCTCAAAATGTTCAAATGTTAACGCACAACGCAAGACGACGGACTAAAAAGGATAGTTTACTCAGTTGACTCAGTTTTTCAGGTGACCTAAAAATCGTCTCAATAACCAGTGGACCAGGAAAGATGAAACTCGCATGAAAGCATCCTTATGCTGCGTACATTCAATTTTGTTAAAATCATGACCCCTGTGGGGTAGGGTGGGACAGCAATAGGGTTTCCAAGTTTCACATAGGAATACTTGAGAATAATCAGTAAAATTCAGCCACAATGGGGCGCAGGTACTTTCGGCTGGCTAGTCCTCCGTTAGAACCACCGTAGGCGTCGGGGTTGTCCATGTCGTCGTCGTCCAAATAATATAATTGGGACTGTAACTGAGATTGTGTGGCATCGCCTCCACTGGACATAAGAAGCTTTAAGTAAGCTTTCCAGGGATAGTAACTGGTGTTGAGTGAAACGAGTTTTCCATTCATGTAGACGTCAATCTGTGACCACATTGATTGCAAAGGTACATTAATGATTCCGGTTTTCTCCTGGGCGGCCAAAGCAGTACCGTGCGATTTAATGATCTTACATTTCACATAAAGCCGACTGCGTCTTAAATCAATGTGCTCGTTTCCCTGTCCGGGTACCGAAATTTCGATAGGAGCATCCTCGGAGTCGAAGGAGCTGATGGGTCTGCATTCCGTATAATATATTTTTTCTACGGCTACTTGATTAGGAGGGACTGTAAAGAAGGTTAATTCTGCTAGAAGTCCGATGTCAGTGATCTTGTCATTTAAAAAAGCCATCCTTATTTTTTCAGTTTCTTGAATATAGTACCTTCCCAATCTTCTTCCTTAATTTTTTTTTCTCTTTGCACGCTTAGATGTTGTCACCCTGACAATTGATTTAGGTATGATTCTTTTCTGTTGTTTGTCGGCTTTAATATTTTTTTATGTCACGTGAGGAATTTTGTCCTTGATGGTCTCTTCTAGTTCCGATTTCGCTCTTTTATCCACGGCAGCCATGGGAGTCACGTGTTTCCCAACGACCTTTTTGTTGGGTGATTCTGTTGAGTGGGGGTTGAAGGGAATCATGTAAAGTTTCTTGGAAAACATTCCTCCTATTCCACCACCCGTTTGACGACCCCTATATTTTCAAGGTCGAAACTGACCATCCATCATGTTTCTGTAAAACGACTTCCAGATCCTAGGATCTGAAACGTAGGTTGAACCCATCACTGTATTTCAAACAAGCGTTTCTTCAAGAGGAGGGTCACAGTTACACCGCCTTTTAACAAGAGGCCCACGGGCCTTATAGGTCACCTGAGCATCATGCAAAAAAATTCAAATGATTGAATTTGGTTCATGTTTTAAGCTTGATGCTATTGCATTCACTGTTTTGAAAAAGGCATTAATGCTAATCATAACTATACACTTAGCAATTGTTTGGTTTGTTTACTTAATACCCATAAGCAGGGTAGGGGAAGAAAAATGTATGTCAACTAATCAGTAATATTCAGCGATAATCAGGAGTGCTCCTACCACACATGAACCCCTGACCCTAGGTCTACACATTGCACAATTTTTGAAAAGGCACACTTGCTTATCAAAAATGTTTGATTAATACCAAGGAGCATATTTCAAACAATTCATTTTCAGTATATAAGTAGAGCCCCCCCCCCCCAATTTTGGTACCCCAGACCCAGTGGCCTTGAAATTAACAATTCTGGAAGAAGAGCCCATCATAAATATGTAAATAGTTCATCTGCCTATTACCAGAAGTAGAAAAAAAGATTTTCATAGATGTTATGCATTTTCACTATATAATCAATAGAGCCCCGCCCTAACACCATAACCCCTGACCCTGGGGCAATAAAATTCACAATTTATGTAGAGACACTCTTGCTCATCATAACTATGTCCTTAATTAGTTTATTTAATACTCAGAAGCAGAGAAGAAGATTTTCAAAGATTTAATGCATTTTCACTATATAATCAATAGAGCCCCGCCCTAACACCATAACCCCTGACCCTGGGGCCAAAAAATTCATAATTTTGGTAGAGGCACTCTTGCTCATCATAACTATGTACTTAATTAGTTTATTTGATACCTAGGAGCAGAAAAGAAGATTTTCAAAGATTTAATGCATTTTCACTATATAATCAATAGAGCCTCACCCTCACACCATAACTCCTGACCCTGGGGGCCATGAATTTCACATTTTGGTAGAGGCACTCTTGCTCATCATAACTATGTACTTAATTAGTTTATTTAATACCTAGGAGCAGAGAAGAAGATTTTCAAAGATTTAATGCATTTTCACTATATAATCAATAGAGCCCCGCCTTAACACCATAACCCTGGGGCCAAAAAATTCACAATTTATGTAGAGACAGACACTCTTGCTCATCATAATTATGTACTTAATTAGTTTATTTAATACTCAGGAACAGAGAAGAAGATTTTCAAAGAAATAATGCATTTTCACTATATAATCAATAGAGCCCCACCCTAACACCAGAACCCCTGACCCTGGGGCAATAAAATTCACAATTTATGTAGAGACACTCTTGCTCATCATAATTATGTACTAAATTAGTTTATTTAATACTCAGGAACAGAGAAGAAGATTTTCAAAGAAATAATGCATTTTCACTATATAATCAATAGAGCCCCACCCTAACACCATAACCCCTGACCCTGGGGCCATAAAATTCACAATTTTGGTAGAGGCACTCTTGCTCATCATAACTATGAACTTAATTAGTTTATTTAATACCCAGGAGCAGAGAAGAAGATTTTCAAACAAATAATGCATTTTCACTATATAATCAATAGAGCCCCACCCTAACACCAGAACCCCTGACCCAGGGGCCATAAATTTCACAATTTTGGTAGAGGACTCCATGCTGATTACAATCATACCAACAGTTTGACTGCTTGATGTCCGGGAGTAAAGAAGAAGATTTTTAAAGATTGCACTAATTTTAGTGGTTTTTGCCCCACCCCCAGGCCCCAGGGGGGCAGGGACCACGAAATTCACAATTTTTGTTCCCCTTCACCCATAGATGCTTTATGCCAAAATTGGTTGAAATTGGTTCAGCGGTTTCAGAGAAGAAGCTGAAAATGTTTAAATGTTAACGCACGACGAACGACGGACGACGACGGACGAAAACAGATAGCAATAGGTCACCTGAGTTTACTCAGGTGACCTAAAAATGAAGCTGCTTGATTCGAAGAGTTCCTTATATAGACCCTCACGTCTTGAAATTCGCCCAATCGAAGGGGTACTTCGTAAGGGTTTTTCATATATATAATTCGCGCTCGGTATTACCCGAGAGCAAAGAAAATTCCAAAAGTGAAACGGTCCAATGACCTTGAAAATACAACGGTTTTGGTATATGCACTTTAAAGTCATATGGAGTGTTTCCAGGATAAACGTTATGACTGTCAGAAGATCTGAAAACCAATCTTATGCTCACTTTCTTTTCATGTAGGATCCGTCTTATTTATACCTCCTGCAGGTCTGACTTCTTGATCCAGGAATTAAATTTTGCTGGCCATTGGTGCCATGATACCAGTACTTCAGCTACCCCCTTTCTCTTTCGTTCTTTCAAAATCTTATCGATTTTCCAAATGGAATCGTCGTCTTTGTTAACTTTCTGTAGTTCTTGAGAGTAAAAGGTACCGGATATGGATTCGTCTGCAAAATCTTTCAGCTTGTAGACGGGAATGCCTTGACTACGGAATCTACTGCTGACTTTGAATATTTCCCCCGTCCACTTTTGATCGTATTCTCTTTGAAATAATCGGCGCAAATGTGTTATCCGCACTTTATCGTTAATCATTAACTTGTATGATATCTCTTTTGAATATTTGGTACTTAGAGATTTGGCATTCATGGAACCTTGTGTTTTCTTATCATTTTTAGTTCTCTGTAGATAAGCACTGTATCGAACTTCGTCTTCGTTCTTTTCAGTGAGGTCTGCAGGTAAAAATCCTCCTAAAGGTGGAGACGGCGTTTTGTTTATGCTCTCTGTGATAGATGGTAATTCGTTCAGGTATTTCTCAGATTGCTTATGAGCAAACATTCTGTGTAATCTATTTTCTAAATTCTGTATGCTTCTCTCTGCAAAGTTACTCTTTGTTTCATTTTCCGTAAATATTTGATGTACATTTTCTTTTTTCAAAAATGCAGAACCCATCTATTTTTAAATTCACTACCCTTATCGGTTCTCAGCACTTTTGGCTTTCTCCCTTTGGCAAATATGACTTTTAAGGCATCTATCACGTTAGTGGCTGTCTTTTGTTTTAAGGGAGCCGTAAATAAAAACCGAGAAAAGATATCTTGTAACACCAGAATATACTGAACTCCATCGTTTTCCTTGGATATGTTTCTGACATCTTGTAAATCTCCATCCCAAATAGAGTCCACAGAATCGGTCAAAATGTGCCTTCGAGGGAACTTTCTACGAACCCTCTTCTGTAGAGAATACGATTCCAAGTCTGATAAAAATTGTTTTATGGCTTTCAAGCCGATTTTATGTTTCCCCTCTTTTTGAACGATCTGATGAAGTTTATAAGGACCTGCAAATGAGGCTGCCTTTTTAACATCAGTCCAAATGTTTTCCAAGTACGTCTGTTGTTCTTTTGTCAACTTCATGTTTACATATGAATGTAAAAATCAAAACTTAGACATTATATAAAATTTATTAAAATCAGTATGTTAAATGTGATTGAAGTCACACATATATATAATAATATTTATCATACATAATATTCATTATCTATGTCACACAAAACAATATTTACAATCTTTTTGTTTTCAGAACACAGTATTATGTAATATATATGAACACATACTGTAGTCATTCAAAAAAGTGTCACAATCTCCCTCTCTAGGAAGTAAAGTTAGTGTACTCGTTGGGGTTGCACCTGGGGCACTGAAGGAATCCCATTTGATTTTGATGGCTTTCCGAATTTTCACAGTACTCCACGTTTCTTAGCTGGTCTCCAATCTTTTCTTCTACGCGTGGTATTAAACATTTCAATTCTTCCCACTCGTCGAATGTAAGTGCCGCTCCACGTCTAGTCGGAACTGTCTCTTTCTCATTTGGAGGCATCCACCATTTTCTTACGTTGACCAAGGCAAATTCAGAGCTGCCAACCCTTACGATTTTGGCGCAAGGCTTACGAATTGAGGGTCTAAAATACGCCTTACGATTTCTCTCTTTATTCTTCCGATTTCCAGTTTTTCTCGATCAAAGTTTGAAATACCGGAATTTTCATAGCTGGTCGTCTACAGGTTCTACTATTATAATAATATATTCAGAATCTTTACAACGCTTGCTTGTATCGTCGGTTATAGAAAAGCCGATCGCAGTCATGTCAATGCTTTAAAAGTAAATAAAATGGAAACGTCGTCTGGAGCGATGACTCCTGGAGCTTTGAAAAGGAAAGCTACTAATGCGGACGAAAATGATAATACTCCCCCGAAAAAGAAGACACAGTGGAGTCAAAAATTTAAAGAAGAGTATAGTGTTAAGTATGACTGCGTATCAAAATCGGGAAAAGGTATGTTTTATGCGAAGTGTATGGTTTGTGGGATCAACTTCATTTCACATGGGGGAGAAAACGATATAAAGAAACATTTAAAGATTAATAAACATCAACAGACATGTAAAAGCGCATGTTCATCTAAAAAAAAATGGACAATTTTTTCGTTAAAAAATCGGACTCTTCTGCAACATTGAAATCAAAATGTTTATTTACGTCCTTTATTATTGAACACAATCTTCCAATAAATATTGCAGACCATGCTACAAAACTTTTTCCTAAGATGTTTCCCGACTCTGATATGGCCAAAAAGTACAGTTGTGGCCGCACTAAAACAACATCAAACATAAACGAAATGTCAAAAGATGTTAGACAATCCATGGTATAAGATTTAAAGGGAAAAGCCTACACTGTATCAACAGACGGGAGTAACGATGTTGACATGAAACTATATCCAATCGTGATAACATATTAAGATGAAGAACTTTCAAAAATAGTTAATTGTCTTTTATCTGTTCCAATCTTGGAAGGGAAATTTACTGGTGAGAACATAGCGAATTTATTGTGTAGTGAACTTGAATTAAATGGACTTGACATAAAAAAAACTGTGTTTCACTTGGAGTGGACAATGCCAATGTTATGATTGGAAAGAAAAAAGGAGTAGCAGGATGTTTGTTAAAAAAAAACAGCAAAATGATTATTCGTGGTTGCCCATGTCATTTAATTCATCTGGCAGCTGAAAAGGCTGCAAAAACTTTGCCTTATCAATTCGATGAAATTTTAGTTGATTTATTTTATTATCTTGAAAAATCAACAAATAGAAAACAAGAACTTACTCAATTTCAGAGCATGAATGATACATAAACACAAAGAATATTAAAACATGTGTGCACAAGATGGTTTTCAATGGGTGTTTGTCTCAGTAGACTTATTGAACAATGGGTTCCATTGAGAAAATATTTTGAATCCAAAATGAAAGAGGATGACAAACCCAAAATGAAAGAGGACGACAAACAAAAAGGTGGTACACAACCAAAAAGGATGCAAAAAAGTTAAGTGAATCAGATGTAGTTGGCAAACAAAATGGTGATGGCAAACGTAAGACTTGTACTAAACCAAAAAAAACAAGAAAGTAAAGAAAAATCTTCAGTGCATAAACAACAGACTGTTCTGTTTTGCTAGTCAAACAAGCTGAACATCTGTTAAGAAAACAAATAAAACAATTCCAAAATTTGATGTTTGTAAAGAAACTGGATTACCAGAAGAAAATAAAACTTATATACGGGAGCAAAGGCTATACAAACTATTGACCTCTAGACGTTGTGCCGTGTATGCTGTGTTTTTGCAGAATTGCGTACAGATGTTTAACAAATTTAATACTATGCTTCAGACCGAGGAGCCTCTAATACACAAATTGCAGCGGATTCTATTGTCTCTTTCCAAAGAAATTTTGCAAAGACTTGTTAAGCCTGGCTGTATTGCTAAAGAAGAAAATATCTTACGGGTAGATTACAAGAATAAGGATTAACAGTTTCAAAATGAAAGCCTAGTAGTAGGGTATGAGGTGAAACCTTTCCTTAAAAAACTTAAACAGATTGGAAAAGATGAATTTTATGAACATGTTCGTGAATATTATGTGACAGCTTTGGATTACATGAAGCAAAAATGCAGATGTTACACTGAAACATGCAGAAGTAGCTGACATTGAGAAAACGAGTGATCAGTCATTTGATTTTGTGGTGTATTTTGCAGATAAATTTGAACATTTCTTAAGACAAGAGGCCCACGGGCCTTATAGGTCACCTGTGTATCATGTAACAACTTTCCAGCGATTGTATTTGGTTCGTGTTTTAATCCAAAAGCCATGAAATTCACAAATTTGAAGGAGGCACCATTGCTTATCAAAGGGCAGATTTCAAAGCATTAATTTATTTTTAGTCAAAGCCCCCCCCTGGTACCCCTGACCCAGTGGCCCTGAAATTATCTATTTTGAAAGAGGCCCTTGTCTTCATTATTAGGCCAGCATTTTTTTTATGTTTAGGTTTAGTTATGAACGTGAGAATAAAAAAGTCCCGAAGGAGAAGGAAATAAAATTTTTTTTGATAAATCAATTATTAACATTTGTACATTCTTTTTTATGCTATTCAAATAGGCTCCTTACCACTGGACACATAATGCTTTAAAAGAAATAGGAAAGTAGAACATTTAATTGCTTATTTCATCATCATGATCATCTGCCAGTTTGGGCCAGTTATACAAATTTTGTGATGTTGGTCAAAATATATTTTCAAAAATCAATTCTTTAAAAGTCTTTCAATATATCTTCATTTTTTTAATAGGTGAATGTGTAGACATTGTTCTAAAATTTACTTGATGCCTAAAATTAAAATTCCTATTATAAAAACAGACAGGGAGTAATGTGAACATTTTTTCAATTAAGTGTAAAATAATTTTTCTGGCTGATACAAATGATACTACATGCCTGTATCTGTATATTCTTAAATTTCTTCGGGTTATTGTTTATTTCTTCCTCAAATGGACTTAACTTCTCCCATAGTTTTATTCATTACATCTGATGCATAAGCAACCCTTTTCTGAAGAATGATGCTTAGACTGTAAGCTATAACAGAGACTTAAACAATGTCGCTGGCAATATGCAATAGCTACCACGGGCAGTTAAAACCTGGGGGAGCCGGGAGGAAAATAATTTACAGACAGATACTTTTGAAACGAAAACATAATTTTATCTCACCAGCATGTCATTGTGCAACAAAGTCGTCAGCATTTAATTTGTCCTTTGAACGGGTGAAATGTTTTGAATGGCACTCGTATCGATGAATTTTACACTAAACCAAGCTTTCTTAGATCTAGCTTTATTTACCCGCCGTTTCATCTTAAAACCGGAAGTGCGAGTTCGTAAATTTGAAATCTCGATCCCGACTCAAATTTGACATCGGAAAGAAAAAAAAATTGTTTTATTTTTTTTCTGAAAATTCAAAACCTTGAGCGGAGGGTTTGTATAACTGAAAATAAAATAAATCCTGGCCTTAAATATGTAATTAGATCATTAGTATATTAACCAGGAGGAAAGGATAAGATGTTCAAAGAATTCATGCATCTCACTACATAATCATTAGAGCCCCACCCTAAAACAAGAACCCCTGACCCTGGGGCCATAAAATTCACAATTTTGGTAGAGGCACTCTTGCTCATCATAACTATGTACTTAGTTAGTTTATTTAATACCCAGGAGCAGAGAAGAAGATTTTCAAAGAATTAATGTATTTTCACTATGTAATCAATAGTGCCCCGCCCTAACACCAGAACCCCTGACCCTGGGGCCATAAAATTCACAATTTTGGTAGAGGCACTCTTGCCCATTATAACTATGTACTTAGTTGGTTTATTTGATACCCAGGAGCAGAGAAGAAGATTTTCAAAGAAATAATGCATTTTCACTACCTACTTATTTAGCCCCACCCTAGCACTAGAACCCCTGACCCCAGGGCCATGAATTTCACAATTTTGGTAGAGGACTCATTGTTGATTGCAATCATGCAAACAGTTTGACTGCTTGATGTCCAGGAGTAAAGAAGAAGATTTTTAAGGATTGCATTAATTTGAGTGGTTTTGGCCCCACCCCTCAGGCCCCAGGGGGTCAGGGATCATGAAATTTATAATTTTTGTTCCCCCTCACCCATAGATGCTTTGTGCTGAATTTGGTTGAAATTGGTTCAGTGGTTGCAGAGAAGAAGCTGAAAATGTTCAAATGTTAACGGACGACGACGGACGCAAACAGACAGCAATAGGTCACCTGAGTTTACTCAGGTGACCTAAAAAGAGGGAACTACAACAGCAGAAATGATGAACAATCTTCAAACAGAATTCAATTTCTACCAGTCTGATAAATTGTCAGAAGTTGATTTGAGCTTACCAATCACTCAGTGCTGGTGTGCTATTGGGCAGATAAAAAAATGAGTTTGGAGGATTGAAATTTAAAGTACTTTCAGAACTAATGAAGTCTATTCTTTGTATTCCTCAGAGTAATGCAGGATGTGAGCGAGTTTTTTCCTTAGTTCGGAAGAACCACACAGATTTTAGAGGATCCATGAAAACTTCAACACTAGAATCAATCCTTGTGAACAAAATGAGCATGTCTGTGTTATCAACAGCAATTACTGAGGAATTCATTCAAAAGGCAAAGGGTGCCACCTATGTGTCTTTAACAAAATAGGTTTATACATCTATTCAGATTTTGGAAACAAGATTTAATTGTTGACATGAAATTGTGTATGATTTTACTATTATAAAAAAGAATTCAATATGCACTCTTCTGTTTTAATTGATTATACAGTAGATCATTAACATAATTTATGACTTGAATAAATAACCTGAAATATGCCTAAAATTGATCCGATTGCATGTCATTTTACAAAAAATCTCCCCCGGACCCCCGCCATACTATTTTTCATTTCTGAATGTTGGCAGCTCTGCAAAATTTTGTTTCGAAGCTGACATAAAAATTTTCTCCTAGATGTTTTTATACGAGACGGGCATTTCGGCCTCGTGGCGTTCAATGGCGTCGTCTATCTCTTCACTGCAAAGTTCTGCTAGCTTTTTCCATTTCTCTAAATCAAGGGCTATCCCTCTTCTCGTGGGATACAGAGTCCCATCTTTTTGCCGTTCTTCATACACTCTCAGATGAACCTTTGTTTCGCCTTGAAACTTGGTAATGGCAAGATACCAGTTTCTACCGAGATGTTCTCTTAGAAGCGGTTCCTACTTCCCTTGGTCATCAACAAGTTTTCGTTTCTTTAAAGGAGGAGACTGGTCAAGTGAGATCTTCTCATCGTTTTCTAAGTCAATAAACAATCGTTTTCTTATACGTCCGGGTTCTCCAGGAGTCTCTACGTCTTTGCATTTCCACATAGTCGTAGATTTGGCAGCCATTCCTGTGAAGTTTGACGTGACGAGTAGCAATCTGAAGCGAGTGTGAAAACACAAATTATTTCCCTCATTTTTATACTAAATATGTGTCGTCATTTTCTATTTTTTGAAATAAAAGTCATCATATGTCAAAAATACAACAAAATTTGTCATTACATCTATAAACTTTATATAACTTCATTTCTAAAGTTGATATTTTTTCCAGTTTTAATATTATTTCAAAGAGTTGTGCAATACTGTTTACATCTAAATCCAACAGACTTTAAAAAATGTCTGTTTTCCCGTCAATGAAAATGTGTATCCTGATTATTTATAGAAACTTTGTCATCACAGACATTCATGATCATGGTACCTTAACTTTCTTTATTTCATAAGAGTTGTGAAATAGTTTGCCACACTGCTTTATGTCTGAAAACATGACAGTTTTCATTTAGTAAAGCTTCATGCTACATTAAGTTGTCACACTATCAAAAGGTAAAATCATTGAAAAAATCATTCTACCTTGACGTCAGTACGTCCTGTTCTGGTATCAATATCAGTGGCGTAGCATCGTTTTTGAAAGTGGGGGGGGGGGGGCCAGCCAGAGAAATTTTTTTTTTACTTACCTGAAAAAGTTGACAAGCAAAACAAACAAAAAAGGGAAAAAGTCGAAAATCCTACTTCGTGTGTGTGTGTGTGTGGGGGGGGGGGGGGGGGGGATAGGTAAACCTTTCTTTTCAGTGTCAATTACTTTTAGTACCATTTCTAATACTACATTTACGGTACATCACTAAAAGTGGGGGGGGGGGGGCAACCAGGCTTTCAATTAACATTTCCTATAGTATAAGTAAGGTTGGGAAAAAAGTGGGAGGGTCAGGCCCCCCTTGTTGCTACGCCCCTGAATATCACTACGCTTTTGGTCTACGTGTTTTGTACACATCACCCCAAGGGTACGTTTTGCTTATTTTCTCACTTAGTCCGTGTGGTTCAACAGTCAAACAGTTACACTGATGAACGATTCCATCAACGTCCTTTATTTCCAATAAACATCCATATCTATATTGAACCGCCATATCTTGTACTTTCAAATTTCTTTTGTAAAATAGGTGAAATTAGACTCTCTGTTTGTTGAATTCTTCTCTTAAAATCTGCTCTGTCAATGGCATAAGTCATCCATTCACCCTTTCTCTCCTCGATAGGAATGCAAAAATTTCTACATTGTCACTTAAATGAACACGTTTTCGAGATATATATACAATTTTTCTACACCACTAAGTAAATTCTCCATATTAAATATCAGTCTAATATGGAGAGTATTTTTTGGGCATAACCCTGCGCTTTAACAAGTACTCCTCTGACCCCCAACTGTCAGCAATATCATAACCGTGCTTGATCACGGTCTGAAAATCTTTGATACAATCTACTTTGCGATCAAACTATTGACTTTCTCGTAAAACCCAAGTTTTATTTTCAGACTCTTTCGATAATCTTAGTGCACTCCATGCGACAATTTCCCATTTGTACTGTGTCCTTTGACTGTCCATAGTGAAATAAACGCTTAAGCCAAAAGTAGAGTTATTTTTATTAGTGAAAACCCATTTTCATTGGACTAAGTGTCAAAAAAATAAGTACGTAAATTAAATTCAAACTTGCACACGGATCAAATGGGGCGTTTTAAAATGGAAGAGTCAATATGTCCAACAGATGTTTTCAAATATTGCCATTGCATTCTACTCATTGGTATTCCCTCAAAAGTAGGTAAACCGTCTTGAAAACGCCGAATATCAATCAATCTGTTCTGATTTAAGCTACATATAGAAACATAAACATCGTTAGTAAGGGGAAACTGGTCAGTATACGAGCACATTGGAAACGTTTTGTTATCATCATTTTTCCATTTTACGATATCCGTGGTTAAATCAATGCCATTGTGTCTTTTCTACAGCCATAGGAGATTGACACAAAGCAACACAAGAACGGCCATTAAAATGATAAACATTGGAGTCATCCACACTTTGTCCCTCCATCAACGTTTGAGTGTTGTTCTACATTCTTCATCACAAGTGTTATCAATCAAATTTGTCATAACCGCAACACGCTCCATTTTCAATTTTTTTTTCTACTCAACTCTTTCTTGGCCAGTTCAAAAGACTGAATGAAGAATTGACAATCCCTTTTTATTCCTTTATACTCCTCATGAAATAGCATGGGTCACAAACAACGACCAATTACTTTGGACACTATATCTATCACTTCACTTTACATCTGTGTATTTTATTTTAAATCATATAAATAAAATTTCGAATGTTTTGATTATAGGATTTAGGACATACATCTATAATTATACATTTCTCATACGATTGCACGATGGCGCATGCTCAGATGTCATTTTATGAATTGCGCAACCTTACGTCATAAATCTATAACTGGCCCTCCGCCATTTTTAAATATATCCAAAATAAAAACATCTACATACATGGGGGTATACAAGCAGCATATTACATGTCGCTTTTTTTAGCACAGGGGTATGAGGAGAGCTATTACGTATTAAAGAGGTTCTCAGCGGACTTTATATTCTTATTACATCTCTTAAAACTGTTAAAAGCTAAATTAGACATGACGCATTGTGTAAAGTTTTGACAATATCGAACGTTAATATAGACATGTATGTGATTTCATTTTTGCATATAATTTTCGTCCATTTACAGTGGTTACATGGTGTAGTGGTATGCCTCTCGCTTCACATGTGAGAAGTTCCGGGTTCGATTCCCGGACGATCCATTTTCTTTTTTTTCCGAAATACTTTTCTTTCACTAAATGATAGTATTCAGCATGTGAAATGAACCAGAAATCTCTGTCGAGACTGTAGCTCTACTGGTTTGTACTTATCACAAAGGATGAGAAAAGAAGCCATTGCAATCAGACCAAAAACTGTAAGAGTAGTGTTTCAAAGGAATTTCACACATTTCTATTTTAAGTAACAATGGCAACACCGTTCATCAAAATCAAAAACAGATGCACTATTTTTTGTATCTTAGTGTAGTCTACTTGTATGCCAAGTTATTTCGAAATCAGACCGAAATTGTAGGAGGAGTAGCGCTTTAAAGGAATTTCAAAAAAAATTCTATTTTTAGTAACCATGGCAACACCGTTCATAGAAATCAAAAACCAATGCATTATTTTATGTATCTTAGTGTAGTCTACTTGTGTGCCTAGTTATTTTGAAATCAGACCAAAATTGTAAGAGGAGTAGTGCTTTAAAGGAATTTCAAAAAAATTCTATTATTAGTAACCATGGCAACACCGTTCATAGCTAATTTACAGAAGATGGAATTTTGTCAGACTACATGAGTTAAAAATGGAAATGGTATCGATGGTGCCGTTGCATTTGAAGGAAGGCTATTTGTGCTATGCCCCTATTGAAAGCAAAAAACAGTTAAAAAAAAATCTGCGGGCGATTATTTCAAATTCTGGTTGCCCACATGGCGACTCTTGCCGAACACGATCTTATTCCGTTGCATTTTATGAAACAATTACACCATTAATAAAACACAAAACTAACCAAGGTGAACAGTACCATGAGTAAAGCGTAAACTTACCATAGGTTACATCAAACATGTAGGTGACCTAGACTAAACACGAATGTGGCGATTCATCATCGACGGGGATTTTTATCCACAGAAAAAGGAAAGCCAAGAGAGAGAATTACTTAAATGAATATGCTTGTACTTAAAGAACCAGATCATTTTCCGATAAATAGTGCGACAATAGACCATGTTAGGCAGACACTAAAAATGGTGTATCTTCATTGTGTCAGAAGCATGATAATGACAGTCGAAATCGAGCCCTATGTCCGGTTACAAGTCGAAGAAATTAAACGACGTAATTAAACACAGAGAAATTTAAAGTAAGAGACATTGAACATCAAAGAATATTGAGGAGAGACAATGAGGGATCTTTTTATGCCAGCACCTACTGCGACACAGGACCTCCGTTTATACAGTCTCCACCTCTACCAGTGTGATTCGAACCTTAGACTAACTCCTTGCTTCGTGACTCTACACTACAACAGACCATCTAACCACTGCGCCACACGGGCGACTTGAAAATACAAAGCGAGAGTATTAGTTCACTGTTTCATTAAAATGTGAGTGTTTATTGCAAGTTTATAGAGTTCTTCTACCAATTAATAGGCACCGAAGGAAATGTTTGTTAATTATATACACCTGGCTCCGGGATCATGAAACTGTCTTAATTTTTTAAGTCAGAATTAACTCCAAAAAATTTGCACTTAAAATTTAAGATTGATCTGAAAGTAGATCACAAAATAATGTCTTAGAGTTAAGATTGCAATTTTGTCTTAAATTTTAAAACTACTTATGTGCAGTCTTAACTTTTAAGATTGTTCTTAATTTCTTTCAAAATGGCTGGACTTAATGGACGTATTAGCCGATATTTTCAACAAAATCCTCATATAAGGCGTCTTCCTCGTCCTCGTTTATTCCGGGCTAGATTTAATCCGCTGGAAATGAGGGACGATGATGAACTGTATGAGAGATACCGCTTTGGACGACCGACATTTGTTGCGATGACGCCCTCTGTATTCAAGACCGGACAGTACCGTAAACACTCTTGTAAAACAAACAACATAATGCAGATCAATGTGAAACGAAGCGGGAGGAAAGGCTTAGGGAAATTTAGAAAACCCTTATTTATTTAATAACATAACTCATAACTTTTACGCCAGCACAGTTAAGGTTACAAAAAGGAGGCGGAGCCTAATTTGTACGGGAAAACTTGACTATGTCATCATAAACAAAATACGTCATACAACATTTCTTTAAAATACCACAAAATGAGTTTATCTACTAAAACTGGGTACAGTATGTATAACGAGGCGGCCCTGTAAAATCGGCAAAAATTAAACGCACGATAACATTTTTTGAACTGTGTCAATTTATTGCTTAGGTTCCCCTTTGTGAAAAATTGGTATCAATTTTCCTCAACTCACGTGACCTTTTGTGTATATAACGTTCAAAACCGGAAAAATATTTCGGAATTCGCCTATTTTGGACGTTTTCCTCCTCTTCAAGTCTAGATTTCGATATGGCCGCATCCGAGTATGTATGCGAAACTTCGCAGAAAGAACAAGTATACTTTGGTTTCTAATATGCAAGAGAAAAATTGACTGTACAAAAGTGTGGCCACGTCCATTTTTACGAAAAATTGCAGTTAAAAATATTTCGTTTTTGGATAGATGTGACTTTTTTTCATAATAAAATTTATACTTTTAAAGAAATTTATTGTTTAACTTTCAATCTAAAAGTTTTATTATCTAATCTATATTTCTACAGAAATTTATTGTTTAAATCTGTATCTGAATGCTATGAAAACAAGATAAACTTTTCTCTACATGTAATTTAATGACGCAATACATTGAAAAACATGACGTCATAATAAGCCATCATATATTGAACAACCAATTTCAATCAATATATACAGTGAAAAACAGTCATAACGACATAAGTTGGTATGGTTCAGAGAATTAATTTACACTTATACGCGTACCTCTAATTAAAACGAGCGTCTCCTTCATAATGATATTGACTTTACTGATCAAGAAAAAAAATCTTTTTTTAACGTTCTGTTAAAAATTATCATGCAGCTTTCTTGAATATGATTTTGGTTATACATTTATCATGCTGAGCAGAATGTTGACATCAATGTTTTCAAGACAGGATGCAATTCAAAGGTGGATCCAGGGCCGGTGCGCCGGGCGTCCCCCTACCCCCGTTTGATTTTTTAAGATGTTTGTATTTTGTAAAACAAGCATTTAACTTCAGTTTTGTACAGTTTAGTATACAAGTTGAAAAAGAAATAATTCTTACATCTAAGTCCTTGATTTATTTTTTTTTGTCACTAGCATTAAACACAAACATGTAGATCTATACATATATGGTACGAGATAAACATTATTTTACCGAGATACATGTACCTATGTATTCTAAAATTCCTGCAAGGTCACGATTGGTTTTTTTAAAATAAAGGGGGAAACACATATTATAGTAGGTATTCGTTCCCGGACCCCACCAGGAATGTGCCCTCAACCCCCGAGGGGCTTCAACGCAGCTCCAGACACCCTGCCTTCAATACCACCCCTCCCCCGTTATTAAATTCCTGGATCCGCAACTGTAGTTTATAAGGAACTTTACATAATGAAATAATATTATTTTGACAGAATTTTGGAAGACTGCAGTTGTGAGCGTTTTCGGCAATTACTACGAAGTTTTAAAAGAAACGTAATCTAATCAACCATTTAGTTTTGTCTAAATAAAGATTAACTGTTCCCAATTGTAATTGACTTTTTTCTTTATACAGAAAAGTGAAGGCAATTTTAATTAATATATTACATGAATTTGTTATTTGAGAAATAAAAACGCTCATAATCATGCATTATTTTTGGACAAGAGACACCGCTTTTCCCCCATCCGCTGCATAAAATCGATGTTTTTAGCTCGATTAGGACTGATTGGGACATCAGACAAACTTTTGTTAAGATCTAAAAGAATTTCAACCAAATTATCCAAGAAATAATACATTAAAAATGTCATGGGAAATAAATATTGATAAAAATTGACATTCATCAGGGCTGGGAAGGTGGGTGGGGTGTCCAGTCCAATATCACATCAGTGAAAATGGTACACATCAGATCTGAATTTTAAAGATGTCAACGTCCGTCTATGATGATTATTCGTTCCAGAAAATTATTATTGTCACTGAAATCTATCAAATATATATCAGCCACGTAGCATAGTTTTTTAAAAAGTGCGGGGAGAGCCAGAGAAAAAAAAATTACTTACTTGAAATACTTGTAGTTGACAAGCAAAAAAAATTGCCCAAACTCGAAAATCCTATTTCGTGAGTGTGAGGGTGTGTGTGTATGTGTAAGGGGGGTTGGGGGTGGGTAAAGGCCAACTTTTTTCAATGCCAACCTCTTTCAGTACCAATTTTTTATATTCAACACTACATTTCCCTTATATCAATTTCCTGTAGTATAAACTAGGGGGCCAACCAATCTCTCACTAAGCATTGTTAGGGAAAAAAAGGGGAGGGGGGGCAGCCCTTGCTTTATCAGTTTTTGTCTATGTAGTCGTATTGTCACGTAATACACTATACCAGCATGTATTATAAGTAATACCGAGATGCACGGCGATTCTCCAAATTACTGGATGTGTCGATTTATAAAAAAAAAAAGTGATCTTCAAAGGAAAAACACCGCAATAATGATACAATCATTTCTACAAGGTTTAGTAAATTATGCCCATTAGACAGTACTACTAAATTCTGGGATCCATTTCCGAAATTCGTGGGGTTTTTTTTGGTCTTTATACCCCCGCTTGAAAATCAGGAGAGTACATAGTAATCGGTATATCTGTCCGTCCGTCTACAGCTGTACGTATGTCTGTCTGTTACGCTTTGGGGCACTCATCTCTTATCTGCAACTCCTGTCATACCACTGAGTGAAATTCAATAAAACTTTCACAGAATCTTAATAACATGTTGCCATTGTGCACCTCCTATTTTATTTTTTGATCCGACGCATATTTTTGGTTTCCAACGGCAAAACAAAAAAGAGAGGTACCCAAAAAGCGTAACAGACAGATGGACACTCCGATCACTATATACCCTCCAATTTTTCAAGAAAATTGAAAAAAAGGCATATTATATAACCCCGAAATAGGGAGTAATTAATGTTTATAAAAAAGACCCAAGATTTATAGCGCCGTCATTTGTTGGAATGGAGAGGAGGAGTGTTGTTGATAGCTTTTTCATTGCAAAAAAAAAATCTAACTTCATAAACAATACGTTCAATATTTAAAGTACTCACCTCATTTCATCTGGATGAATCATGTTTCGTAGCTTGTCTGGTACAATCGTTTGTTAAAAAATTATATATTTCTGAAAATTATTAAACTATTTCAAACTATCAACGATATATAGCATGGATTGAAAGAAAGTTCAAAATGGTTTACTGGAATATTGGCAGGATTATGTCCCGGGGTAAATAATTTTCGGTTAAAAAATTTACAGATTTCATTTAAAGTAAGGGGACGACCATTTGATTCGGGGGGGGGGGGGGCTGGCAGATTTTGGAAATAAATAATCTGTCCCTGAAAATGTTGAAAATAAATAATCTATCCTCCTCTGCAAAGAAAATAAATAATCTGACCTTGACTTATGATATTTAAATATTGTGAAAATACCTTTTTATTTACGTTCAATTTAACCTCAGAATCTTCAATTCAGCATTTTTTTGGCTCGCTTCGCTCGCCATTTTAGTACCAAATAGTATTTAAAATCAGATTACCAGACTGGATACTTGTAGTCAGTTGATCAGGATGGCAATGTGCACACAGTAGATGTGATGAATCACTTTAAATACTAGCCAATTCTTAAACACCACAAAAGATAAATTTTCTTGTCAAAGAAGTATACTTCCCGATAAATTAATACAAAGTATACAGTGGCGGATTTAAGGAAGGCGTACATGTGTATAATCCCTCCCCAAAAATTTCAAAGTATGATATGAATAATATTAATATTGCCATAGTTTAGTACAATACAATATTTTTTTGCCTAGTTTTACTCTTAAAATACACAAAAACCCAAGAGCTTTAGGGGGCTTCGCCCCCTACGCCCCCTTCATTCAAAGTATGATATGACTAGTATTAATTATGTCATACTTTGGAACATATCTAACCAATTCCTACATAATTGTGCCTGGTTTTACTCTTGAAATACACAAAAACCCACGAGCTTCTGGGGGCTTCGCCCCCTGGACCCCTTCATCCAAAGTATGACATGACCAATATTAATAATGTCATACTTGGGTACATAATAACCAATACCACTACATGTATAATTGTCCTGGTTTTATTCTTAAAATTCTTAAAATACCCGAAAACCCGAGAGATTCTAGGGAATTTCCCTCCCTTGGCCTCCACCAGTGCTTCACCCAGGACCCACTGGGGGCCTTAAGGCGGCCCCAGACCTCTTGCTTGAACGAAGTTATACACGTCCCCCCCCCTCCTGAATCCGCCTCTGGTATATAAATGATTAGTCTTTTAGAATCAACCGATCAAGGTACGTAAGACAAAGAAGACAAGGAATCTGTGAGCGAATGCTCACTAGTAATACCCCCGCTCTGATACGAATGTATGCTTTTATGTGAATAATTATACACGTGTTAAGTTAATGAAATGTAACTTTTTAAGTATTTATTTTCATTTAAGGTAAATTCTTTATCATCATTAAAGTTTATGCAGAAAGTATCTGTAAAAATACATAGAAACCAAAGCATCTTGTTAGAACTATATATATATACCGATATTGTGTTGAGAAAAATGCGACGAAAATTTGTTATGTATAAAACAGACAGACGGACGGATAAGCAGGAAGTTGACATCGGATTTGAACAAAAATGAATCCCACCGTATGACATGCCTTGGCAAAGATTGTGCTAAAATTTCAGTCATCTGCGATGAACGGTTTCTGAGAAAAATGCGACAAAAACAGAAAAATGCGACGAAAATTTGTTATGTATAAAACAGACAGACGGACGGATAAACAGGAAGTTGACATCAGATTTGAACAAAAATGAATCCCACCGTATGACATGCCTTGGCAAAGATTGTGCTAAAATTTCAGTCATCTGCGATGAACAGTTGCTGAGAAAAATGTGACGAAAATTTGTTATGTATAAAACAGACAGACGGACGGATTAACAGGAAGTTGACATCGGATTTGAACAAAAATGAATCCCACCGTATGACATGCCTTGGCAAAGATTGTGCTAAAATTTCAGTCATCTGCGATGAACGGTTGCTGAGAAAAATGCGACGAAAATTTGTTACGGACGGACAGACGGACGGACAGACAGACACACAAGGGTAAAACAGTATACCCCCCTCTCCTTCGGAGCGGGGGTATAAAAATAAATAATCAGTCCTCGATAATCCTGAAAATAAATAATCTGTCCTTGACAGGCATGAAAATAAATGATCCGTCTCAAAAAAAATTTGCCAGCCCCCCCCCCTCCCCCCCCCTCAGAATCAAATGGTCGTCACGTTAAAATCAGTAACGTCGTTACGTCAAAAGTTGTACTTATTCAAGAAAATGCACAATTTTTCCAAACCTCTAGCGGAAAAACGGTATGAGATAATTCCATAAAATAGAATGATTTTGAAAGGACACATTGTGGACATTTTTGTAACAAAATTCAATCAAATTTAGCAACAGGGCCGCCTCGTTATATATACCGTACCTAGTTCTTTAACCAGTAAAAAAAATCATCAAACTACATAAAAATTTACTACAGCGTGTTGTTTTGTCCTTAGTTAAATCCCACATAACAAGTTATAAACAAGTCACTGATCGCTATACACTTGTCAATATGACGTCATTTCTTACAACGTGACGTAGTTTGTATGCAGTGAGGGACAGATCAAGTAATATTTTCTCAACAAAATATGTATTCTCTAATTAAATAAAATATTATTTACAGATATTCTATGGGCCAATAACTTGAACTTAATGTCTTCACTATTTTATTAATATATTTTCTGTACATTACGTATTTAATTGACACTGCCGTATGCAAGTACATCGGAGGGAAATTTGAGGGTCTTAATAAATCGATCTGGTGCAAGGGCATACACTCTATGGATCAAAGTTAGCTTTTTCAACTAGAGAACTATATATCTGAAAAGTGCTGCGATCCTGATGAAATCTTAACAATTTAAATATATCAATATTTCATGCCGCTGACCAGCAAAAAATATAGCATTCGATCATACAAGTATAATTTTAACAATAAAATTGCAGAATTTAGACAGGATCGCAGCACTTTTTAGAAACTACAATGCGTGTTGAAAATATTTATATACTAAACTTGGAAATTTAACTTGGTTATGCCCTTGCACTAGTGATATTTATATGTAACATCAATACTTCAAATCAATATGCTAAAATCGCGTGACTGCCGCATCACATGACTAGTCTAAATATAAAATATGATCGTCCTCGATATGTAGTTATTAATTATAATTACAATTATCCGATATCAAAAATTTATTAAAAATAATCGCCATCCCGATTACGAATACATTTTAAAATACAAAATTTAGTCGATATTTCCATTGCGCACCTTAACTGTACTGCGTAGTTGTAGGGCAATAGATGTTATCAATTTACCGGTATGCAATATGTAGAACATTTTAGACACACAGTCATGATAATTTGTTCGGTGATAAAATGAAACTCTATTTGAAATCGATGCTGCACCATAAATCATACGGTTAATTATTGACGGCTAGTTATCAAAAGTCTTGATGCAGAAATTATTTATCGAAATAGGACAGTGAATCTTTGGAAAGACTTTCCTTCAAGCATCCAAACCTTTAATGTAATGATGATTGATTGATTGATTGATTGTATATTGTTTAACGCCGAAATGTAATTATGAAATTGAGCTCCTACAATACTGCAATAAAAAGAAATTTAAAAAAATATAGATTAAGGAATACAGTTAAAAACTATTAGTTTTTACTTTAAATGGAAATTAACAAAATCTATGAACAACCGAGAATTCATTTCTCTTCTTCAAGTGAAAATCGATGTTTAAATATTTGTTGTGAGAGGCTGAAATAACGAACAGTAATAGATCTCAAATTATCTACAAATGATACAGACATGTGAAGAGGATATAAAAACGGATCCCTTAGAGGCAGACCTGCCTACCCTTCCGCTTTTGGCGTAATTCTTTGTGTTTTACCACAAAATTACGCTATTACGCCACTTATATTAATTTTACGCTTTTGATATTTTGGTTAAAATTCCATTATGAACGTCTAAATTTCGAGAAATGAAATGAGAAGTTCTTTTAAAAGTAATTCAAAGAGGACTAGTTCGATAATGTACATAATATAACAAGTAGTTACATGTAAACTGGTATGGCGAAGATTCGGAAGAAGACGAGAAGGCACTACTTACGTTAACTATTAAACGATATTGAAAAACGTTTTATGTTCAATTAAGTTTATTTAAACATTGCTTAGCACAAGATAGAGAAATGTGAGTGTAGAAAAGATAAAACACAATGTTATAATGTACGATCTGTTTTAACATTCAAACGCAAGCATTCAATTAAGTGATTTGATACAAATTGATCGAATGCTCCATGGAAGATGTATGGTTGAATTGAGTTTGATATAGGATGCTGGAATTTTACAACACATTTTTGCCAACTGATGATTCGGAAAATTAAGAAAGGTTTATACCAGCTTTGTTTAGTAATGTACAATTTCAGTTGTTTCGAAAAAAAAGTATTATAGTAAAAAAAAATAGGACAACATGATTGATTACGCTTTTACATCTGAAATTCCACCAAAAATGTACTGAAATTACACCCTTGCAATGAAAAGGGTAGGCAGGTCTGTAGAGGGAGTAGGCATCATAAGATATGTTTCCACATACTAGTATTCCAACCATATTTTATATTTCCAATTTCTTCGGTGTGTCTTCATTTTGCAAATGTTTTAACCTTTATCATAAATGTGTATGTAATATTTCACACATATTCAAAATCTCTCTTACTTCACAAATATTCAATATATCTGATACATGTATTTCATGCATGCTTAATGTTGTATTTCACACATGTAGTGAAATAAGTTAGACTCATTAATGTCCCAGCATTGATAGTCCGAGTCACTGCGAGATCTGATATGGACTTCGTCCCGGTAATTCGACTCGACAAAGGGACAGAAACCTGGTATCGGTGTGCCGTCATGAAATTTCCATTGTCCACCGATCTTCTCACCCTGAACCCAGACCTCAATTGCAGTAGAAGACACATACTGTCCTGAAAAAAGAAAAAAACATATTTTAAACACTAAAGAAGTACAGCACGCTTATAACTAAATGCCATTAAAGGAAAATCTTGCTTTGTTTTAAACGTATTTTTTATAGTCGCTTAGTAAAAAATATATTTTAAATTTCACAGAATTGAATTTTGTTTTCTCAAAAAGTGTCAATTTATTATAGGTTTGTTTGCTGTACATGTACACTCTAGTCATGGTTTACTGTATAATGATCATGGTTATAATGATTTGACGTTTACTATACATGTATATAGATTAACATATCCGTGGCCTTAAATATTTTTTCAAGGAAGGAATAAATGAATAACCCTCATACCGAATCAGCACTCAGTTGTTAGCGTATTTTAATGACATATTATACCTGAGAAGCAGAAACGACATGTACAATAACACATCAAACGTCTTTATTTTTAAGCAAGTATTAATTCTTTTTTTTCAAAACTTAAAAACTTGTTTATACAGATAAAATTTAAACAGTTTTATAGTTGTAATGAATATTTATTAGTTTATTGGTCTGCATGTTTAGAAAGTATCATGCGAATGTCATAGGTGTTTCTTTCAAGTAAGTTACTGACTAAAATATTTATAACTAAATCATATATACATTCATCAAATCTTCATCCCGGCAATAACCTGCTTAATTAACTTCTGAAAGTTGAAATATACCTGCATGGTTCTTAAATATATCGAATTTCTGCTGAGAATCAATTCGAACCAGATCTCCGCCATCTTGTTTACAGCTGCTGACTGCTTCCGTGTAATTCACTTCCGTTGAGACATACTTTAAACAAGTTGTGAAAACAGAGGTTCGGTAGAAGGTATAACCTTGTGGGCACATATCTATAAAAACATTTTTTACAGAATTTAAAAAAAAAATAATGAATTGAACGTTTACTAGATTTTTAAGGTAATTACACCCTCCTGTGATGTCATAGGTTTTTGCAAAAACTGTTATTAAATTAAATTCATACCCAATAGAACAATATATTTCGGAATAATGATTTTCCATAGGTATAATGATAAATATTGTTATGTAAAAGAATGTTAAAAATGCATATTTCCTTTATTTGATCAATTATTTTATCTTTAAAAAATGTTGACAAAGGCAACAACTCCTGCTCAGGTAGCTTTATTCGGGCATTTTCTTTATTATACTCCTAATATAAAATAGTTTCCCTGATATTCACAATTCAATAGTATCTTATAAATAGCAAGTATTTAGGAACTTTCAGCATCATAATCATGCATTTGAATGAGTTTTTATGTGTACAAAAAATGTACAATTTTTTTTATGTTGACATATGCTTCTGTTTATTTACGTCTCCCATCTTAAATAAAGTGGCGACCTACACATTTTTGGATAAAATTGGTAAATTTAGACTCTATTAAATGAAAATGAATTCTGCAATTCAATTTTTGTACTTTTAACCATTAAAATTGTGAGCGAAGAAAGAACTTAAACAAAAATGCAAAATGTTAACACTAAAGGTAAGAAAGAATAATGGAGGAAACAATTCAATTATAGCTTGTATACTGAAACGCAAAGAAACACAATAAGCAGTAATCTACAAATGTTTGATTTTTTTTAATAAAATGATTTTAAAAATTGAAAACAGTAAGGCTAGACTCACGTTTCAGAACATTAGAGATTTGATGAAAATGTTAAATGTTTTATCTTTTTACTTTACTAATTAACATATGACTGTTTAAACACCCCCTCTCAGACATTCAAGTAAAGCGTGCGAGACTGCCCTTAACAACAATTGCACCTTAATTTCTACGATACAATAGGTTCATCAATATCGAGATCTGAGCGAAAGAATTATTCTTTGCCATTTTTAAATGCCCGTTTTTCAGATGATTAGGTCGAATTTTCTCTAACTTAGAGCAGTGTAGCCACCCTTGGACTTCCGGTACAAGGACTGTAAATTATTTTCCTTCCCCAGGTTTTAAACTGCCCGTGGTAGCTATTGCATATTGCCAGCGACATTGTTTAGGTCTCTGTTAAAGCTTACAGTCTAAGCATCATTCTTCAGGAGAGGGTCGCTTATGCATCAGATGTAATGAATAAAACTATGGGAGAAGTTAAGTCCATTTGAGGAAGAAATAAACAATAACCCGAAGAAATAAAAAAAAAATCAACTATTAATACCCATTCTCTGTAACCACTTAAACTTTTGTGGCACGCATAGTCACAGATTTTTTCAAATTTGGCTGGAAAGTACCACCTCATAAACTACTTCAAAAAATTTAGTTAGATCATATGAATGTTGAGTAGTTACCATGGAAACGGTGTCGAAAGTTGATTTTTCCTGAAAAAATGCAATATTTGGGAAAGTTTTTTCATGAATAATGAAATGCGACTAATTCAATTCATGTTACTCACAGAAATAAGAAATATAACATCTAATTTTAAAAGGCATGTAAAAACCTTGTTGGTATTCTTTCTATAAATATGAGAAATCTTTGATTAAAAATGCAGACATTAACTCTGAAATTGAATTATCTCCCTTTGATAATTGTGAGCGATTCAGTGAGAAAGATAAAAAAAATCATTGTACAAAAATGACTGGAAGTTGTTTACATATTGTCAACTTGTTTACATATTGTCAACATACAGCTCTGTATATCCTGGAATTCAAGTAAAATCAACTGTTTTTTCCTGTTTATTTAATGTGCGTACAAATTTTAGTCTCTGTTTATTTCCTACATGCAAAAGAATAATTTTGATATGTGAAAAATGGTGAAATGTACAAGACTACATAGTACAGGAAATCAGCTCTGTACATAAGCATTAGCCTCAAGGTCTAAGGAGTTTCAAAACAGGATTCAAGATAAACTTGAAGTATCAGAATTGCTAGTATTATGAATTTGTTTTTTTTTTTTTAAAGAATTACTGTGTCTCACGATCAGTCAGAGTGATATACTGGAGGACTGCAATTGATTTTTTTAAAACTGAATGCCATTATAGAGACTAATCATGCTAATAATCTTTGGAAACTGAATAATCGATATGTCCTTGGCTGAAGGAAAAAAAAATCTATACTGAATAATAGCTACAATTCCTATCCACAGGTCGTTATTTCAGTAATAATTTTTGAAACCGATAGTATAATACGTAGTATATATGGGTTAAAAAATTGTTACCTATACAAGCCCCCCCCCCCTTCCCAAACGAAAAGGAGTTTGGGCATTTTATTCATTATTATTGTTTTTTCTTTGCTCTTCAGACTTTTTTCTGTAAAGAAGAAAATTAATAATTTTCTCTAAAGATCATTTTGGAAATAAATAGAATTATAGTATATCCTGCCATGAAAATAAACCTAACTTGAAAAAAAAAATTCCCCCTCCCCCTTCTGGAGCAAAGATCGTCCCCTAACCCATAGTAAACGCAGTCATATTATGTAGTTTTTAGACAGGATAAACAAATATAAAAGTTTTTTGTTTACCAGTCAAAAATATACTTTTGATGATTGGGGAAGTTGCATAGAAATACAAATTCTCTGTGAATCAAGTTTAAAGTTAACTGTTTATCATTTCTCTGGACTAAGATACATTATAATTTAAACTTATAGCAGTACAATTAATATTAAATCTGTCTAGCAGTATTTTAAAAATAATGAAAATAATTTTCTGACCCCCCCCCCCCCTAAAAAAACCCAATTAATTAAAGCACAAAAGCAGATTATTCGAACAGGTCCAACAGATTTTTACAACAGATTATTATTGATTAAACTTTGGAAAAAGGAGACCTTTTGCGTAGATCCAGGCATATTTGAGTTGAAAATATTTCTCATCAACGTCTCCAAAATCTCAATTTTTTAAGAATGATATTGCAAAGTAAATTAGATTTTTCCGTCAATTTCTCTGAAAGAAGGTCACTGGAAAACACATTTTGACTGTCACTTCAAAAGTTTGGATTGATAAATATGGTTTTAAAAATGTACATTTAGGAGCAAGAGTGTCTTTACATGCTTGTAGCACAATTCTCTACGTACAAGAAGTCTTGCACTTAATATGGAATGTGTATAGTCATTCAATATTCTTAATTGCCTACCTTTATATCAACAAGAGGCCCACGGGCCTTATAGGTCACCTGAGTATTGTGTAACAACTTTCAAACAATTAAAGGAGAGGTTTCGATAAAACTATTCCACGGCCCATGGTTTTAGCAAAAAAATGAAATTGGACTCTTTGTCATTTTAAAGTTGGATTCAGGATCTCCAACATTTATACCTTTATGTTCTATATTTGTTTTCGGGAAAAAAGTAAGGAATATCTTGCAAGAGATGGCGGAAATATGGTACCCTTAATCGCATTAACATTGTGTATATGGG